>NC_140366.1:13552500-13555000 GCF_054491055.1 Hypomesus nipponensis | reverse complement strand
ATCAGTCAGAAGTAAACTCAGGACAGGGAGAGAGGAAGAGAAAGAAGAAAGGAAGGAGACAGAAAGTAGGAGAGAGAGCGAGAGAGAGAAAGAGAGAGAGGAGTATTCTGATGAGGCTGGTTTGTAGGCTATGGCTGTGTGACCTAGTTAAAGGCGCTCCCTTTAAATAATACATTTACCAGGCAGAGAGATGAGAGAAGAAAACCCACAGCATACAGAACACATACACACTCACATTTTCACTGTTGTTCAGGACAAGCCCAAGACAGCGGTGGCGAGACGCATCATACACACAAACAAAAGCAGTCACCACCCCTCCTTTTCAATGGAGTTAGGACTGAATGAATAGTCTTTAGCCTGGGCTAGAGATGAAGGGGACATGAGAACACAAAGTCTGCAGCCTCAGTGGGCTGCAGAAAGAAGGCGCTGCAGATTTGACAGGCTGCAGACCTCTGGAGGCTGCAGACTGTTTGACCCTTGGAGATCAGAGTAGAGTAGGTGTGAGTGGGAAAGACAAGTCTGCACGCTGAGTCAAGTCACCTAGGTGACTTTGTGTCTGTCAGAGAGGAGAAAGCATGACTCAGAACACATTAGCCTCACTCTAACTGCCATTTCCACTTTTTTTATCGAATATCCTACGTACATCTACTTTGCTAGATTCCTTTGCTCTCCTTTCCTCTTCTCTCGCTTTTTTTTACGTTTCCCTCCTTTGCGTTGGACTTTTTCATACATTAGTCACATGAGTGTTACCTCTCTTTCTTTCCTTCCTCTCCATCTATTTCAATCACTCCGTCCTTCCGCTCACTCTTCTCACTACATCCGGCCAAATCTTTGTGTGGCCTTGCTTTCCCTCTCCTCTCTTTTGTGTCTTTGCAAGCAATTTAACAGAGAGAGAAGCAAACAAAGACAGCAAGTTGAAGAGAAAAGAGAAGAAGAAAGAAAAACGAGGAAATCATGACGAGGTATTAGGTGTCTTGAGAATGTATAGTATGTTGCCCTGTTCTTTCAAACCACTGTGTTGTCTGAGGTAGACCACTAGATAACTAGGTTCTTATTGAATCCACATGTACAATGTATGTTTCTTAATCAATCCAAAGGTCTTTCAATAGCCCCATACAGAGAACCAGAAGGGTTTTAATAAGATGGCGGCAGTATCCGGAGATGTATTTTGCCCTTGAATAGCTAAACCTTCCTGCATAGACAGTACATCAGCATCGTCCTTGTAATGAAATATTCAATTCAAGCATACAATTTCTAGCTGTCTTGGATCTATTATCTTTGTGACCATGATCAGTTAGCCCATGTGGGGCTCTGTCTGTCTGCCTGCCTGTCTGTCTGCAGGCCTGTTTGCCTACCTGCCTGTCTGTCTGTCTATTTATCTGTCTGAGGACTTTGGCTAGCCCCTCTGCTCCACTCTCTCTCACTCTCAGCTGCCAATCTAGAGGGAGACATGTCAATCTGCTGCAACATGCCTGTTCAGGACAGAGAGAGCAGCTTCTCACACCTCACACTGAGAGAGAATGGAGGGGAGTAAAAAGGGGGAGGGGAGAAGGGAAGGAGGAGTAGGACTAAGGGTAGTCAAGAGGGGGGAGTCAGGTGGCTGAACGGTGAGGCAATCGGGCTAGTAATCTGAAGGTTGTTGGATCGATTCCGCGCCGTGCCAAATGACATTGTGTCAAGGCACGGCGCAAGGAACTTGGGCAAGGCACTTCACCCTACTTGCCTCGGGGGGAATGTCCTTGTACTTACTGTAAGTCGCTCTGGATAAGAGCGTCTGCTAAATGGCTAAATGTAAATGTAAGAAGAAAAAGAAAATATCCACTGATCTGCCTCATTTGAACTGGCGCCCCCACGGTTTTCAGTTGGTTAGTGAGTACTGCATGCACAGTATGAGTTAATGAGTTTTAGTGACCCAGAGGCTAATGGACTGTTGGGTTCACAGTTGTTGTTGTTCTCCTGCACTCTTACCATACAACTGTGTAGACAGAGCCTGTCTGTTCATCCAACAGAGCGCTCATTGTTCTTGAACCTCCTCTGCCTACACCCTTCCAGAAAAACACGCACACACGCACACACACACTCGCCCCAAGGGGAGAAGGTGACAGTGATGGAGCTGTCTCAGGGCCTGTCTCTGTGCTAGCAGCAAGGTCAGGCCACAGGTGTCAAGCCACAGCTTCAAACAGAGGGCTACAGCCACAGCTCCTCTCTCGCACGGCCTCCACATCTCCTCCGGGGGACTCCCTTCCTCTCTTTTTGTCCCTCCCTTCTCCCCTTCATCTCTCTCTCTCCGTCGCTCTCTCTTTCTTTCCTGGGTTCCACTCCCTTCTTTTCTCGCCGCGCCTTTACTCCCTCCCTTTATGCCGCCCCTCTCGCTTTCTCACCCTCGTTCTCTCTCTTTCTTTCCCTCCCTCCATCACGGAGGAGGCTTGGGTTTCATGTCCTGCACGGGGCTAACACCGGGGGGAGACTTCAGGGGGATGCTGGAGCCGTGGTGAGGAGC
>NC_140366.1:13407500-13547500 GCF_054491055.1 Hypomesus nipponensis | reverse complement strand
ACCTTCTCGGAGCGGAGCCTTTGAAATTTCGGGGGCGTTGATTGATTGTCACCACCGCTCGTTAAGTTCGTTAATTTTATTGAGGCCTGTCATGTTGCGGGAGGTTGAGGGGGGAGAGGGGCGGGGGGGTGCGGGGGGAGGTGGGGTGACGGGGGCGGTAAATTATTCATCGTCCCTTGAAATGCAAAAGACAGCCGAGGCAAAGGGAGCCGTGCTATGTAGGTCACTTCCTCTCACACTGCCGCCCGACCGACACGAATGAGAGAGAGAGAGAGAGAGAGAGAGAGAGAGAGAGAGAGAGAGAGAGAGAGAGAGAGAGAGAGAGAGAGAGAGAGAGAGAGAGAGAGAGAGAGAGAGAGAGAGAGAGAGAACTTGACTGACTGCAGTGGAGATGCTCCATGGCTTCCTCCCAGACTTCTAGTCACACGTACACACACACACACACACACACAGGGCTGCAGGTGCCATGTGGTACAGCTGCATGGAGCAGAGCAGCCTTCTGTCAGCCTCATCCGCCAGTGTGTTGTGTAAACACAAATCTGCCTTTCAAAGGGGAAAGGCTTATGGCTAGCGACGCATAGGCCTTGACTAGTACAATGCTCATCGATGGCATTAACAGCCACATTCCTATGGTCCTGTCGCCATCACACAGACAAGATCAAAGGCCGCTCATGACCACCAGGTTCACCCGGTAAGTGGTCTAGACGGGAACAGTGTCGGGGTGAAAGGTCAGGGATCAGGCCAAGGATGAATCAGAGGTGGGGAACAACCGCTCTCACTCGTCCAGAGTGGACGTCCTGGAGGTCATTCTGGGAGAGGGTTGTGCACCTGGTGAAACCCATGACCACGCTGCTAGAAACCCATGACCACGCTGCATCCATCGCTGCTAGTGGCTCAAAGACAGGCACTCATCATTCCATTTCAGGGACCAATACCAAAGGAACAGGCGGACTCTTTCTACATTTATCTCCCTCTTTATATTTTACGGATCTCTCTCTCTCTCTCTCGCTTGCTCTCTCTTTTCTTTCTTGGGCTCTCTCACTCTACCTCTCTCACTCATGGTATTATCTATCCATTGCACACTTTCCTTCCCTCGCTTGTGAGACAGCGTGCCTTCATTCCCCTCCCTCTGTGGGGGGCGTCGGCAGTCTCCATAGGAACAGGCATCCATGTTGGTTTCTCACAGGGAGCCTGATGGCGTAAATATGGCTGCCATCAATCAATCTGCGGATCCCTGTGGTGACAGAAAGCTCTGATACGAGCAGCAGCTCTCACTCACAGACACATTTAAAGACACAGACACAGAACGCAACGCCACAGAAGACAGACACTGAGAGTGACTGAGAGGAACACAGACACAGAGACAAACAGACAGACACAGACAGAGAAGCACAGGAACAAATATTCCAGCTAGGCAGGGACACCCAAGGCTCAGTACTGAGGAGGGATGCAGTCTGGGGGACTGAGACAGAAGCCAGTGCTGATTCCAAGTTGTATCTATATTTTACATGAAGTCAACATCATAAGCGTGTTCCACTGTGGCAGAAATAGTGTAGGGTTCCAGAACGATAAGGCATTTCCATTTTCCATGAGCAAGCTTGTATTAAAAATAACAAAATTATTAGAAATAACACATAGGCCGAGAGTAGGCCTACCAAATAATTGAAAAACTGATGTCTGTTGTATGCTTCAAACAAGTTTTGGTCCAGGGCTACCCCAGTACTCTCCATGACTGTTTTAGGAATAGGCCTATGCAGATTTGTCGAGTGAATTAGAAGTTCGGAAAGGGAGTTAAATTAGAAAAACGGGAGGGGGAAAACACAGAGCAGAAAGAGTCTGAGACCGTAGGAGGTTGATTAACATTTAATAAAGATCCATGAACTCCACTCAGTCACTGGGGAGAGCGAGAACGCCCAGACGGCTGGAGCTGGTATGGCTGGCGTGCTAGAGACGCACTGCGAATGCTAACTAAAAACGAAAAGGTCGTAACTCAAGGGCAAAGATTAGCTTACATCCGCTCCCGCTTCCCCCCGCAGACCACCATAACTCATACCCTCGAACCGCGGGGTCCACGTCAATAGCCAAGAATTACCATTTATCCATACATATATTTTTTTCCGCCAGTGTGAACCGATAAAATCGATATGGCGAGGAAGAAATGGACCTTCATTGACCTTTGACAAAACAAGCGCTCATCACATGCGAAGCGAGTGAAACTGTTTAATTCTTTATAGCGCTACTATTGATCTGCACATTTCCACACCTGCCTTCGTGCCTTCTTCTGCGGATCACAATGACGCTACTCCACAATACCGAGTACTTCCAGTCAAGTGGGAGCCCACACGTGATTTAATGAAACAACAGGGAGCGTTAGGAAGGTTACAAATTCAGGGATGCCTCCCTTTAACTGGGTAATAAGGGTTGCCTTACAGTAGGAACAGCAGACGAGGACTGAAGCCAAACATGTAATGGGGATCTTTTGGAGGATGGGTATCATATGATAATCTGATTATACCTTTACAAGCAGGAGTGAGGGACGGAGAGAGAGAGAGAAAGTAAGAGAGAGAGAGAGAGAGAGAGAGAGAGAGAGGGAGGAAGACTGAGAGAAAGACGGAGCGAACGAAATGGAAAGTGAAAAGGGCAGCCCAGGTAGGCTTCATTGTGGGTGAAATTCAATTATGCTAATAAGTGGCTTTTAAGCCCTGTCTCAGAGTACTTTGTGCTTATGTCTGTTGGAGCAGTAGGGGAGGGAGACTAATGTATATCAAAAATGGTGTGTGGTTTGGCGTGTGTGTGCCCGTGTGCATGTGTGTGTCTGTGTGGTATGACTGTTCTCGTGTGCGTTTGTGTGTGCATGTGTCACCCCCCTCCCCCCTCCCACCTCCACCCCATCCCCCCAAACACAGAGAAGGACATTATTGTAACGGGAGCCCCTCCTCCCCTCCACCACCCGGCACACCATTTGAAATGCCGCAGTGCCCTTAGTTGGCAGTGCCACTCCGTGGCCCCCGCCTGCCGTGCCAGGCTGCCTCCCCAGCTGGAGGAGAGCCAGATCTGCGCTCCACCTCAGCCTCCTCTGAGACGCGGAGCCAGACAGCCAGACCCTGTCTGCATCAGCCATGCTCTGGCCCGGAGACTCCCTGATGTGTCAGACCAGGGCCAAAGTTGTGGAATGGTCTTAAATGTCAGTGTAGGGCTTGTATGAGCTGTGCACATGCATACATCTGCATAGGGGTACTAATACAAAAATACAGAAGCTTGAGAAAGGATACACCCACACTGGTAAACAAGTAAAATAGACACATTCATTGCACATTTACATGTACATTTATAATATAGAAAATATACTTTTGCATGAGAGCAAAGATAGAGAAAAAAGAGAGAAAGAAAAAGAAAGAAACAGAACGCCAGTAGAGAATAGGAGGAGAGAGGGTATGCAAGCAGCGCCAGCTTGAAATCAATAGTGAGGTTCTAGCCAGGGCATGTTGCTGTGGGCTGTGGGCTGTGTTGTCAAGGTGACAGAGGAGCTAGGAGCTCTGTGGGCTGTGTGATGAATCGGTGGAGGGTGAACGACCCACTGATCCCCCTAGCCTGCTCTGCTGTGGGCAAGCTCCAGCAGGGCTCCAGTTAGCTGGCGAGAACTCCCCAACACCACCCCTCCATCCTCCCCAACACCACCCCTCCATCCTCCCCTCCACCACCCCTCCATCCTCCCCTCCACCACCCCTCCATCCTCCCCAACACCACCCCTCCATCCTCCCCTCCACCACCCCTCCATCCTCCCCTCCACAACCCCTCCATCCTCCCCTCCACCACCCCTCCATCCTCCCTTCCACCCCTGCCTCCTGCTCTTCCTCCTTCCTCCATCCCTCTCGCTCTCCCTCCATCCTTTACTCCATTCCTCAATCTTTCCATCCCTCCCACCACAGCGACCCCCATTCATCCCCAGGAGCAGTGGGCTAGACAGGCAGAGAAAGTCTCCTTATGGACTGGCACAGCAATACAGACCTCAACTGAGATTTAATAAGTAATTCAATCCATATTTACTGAGACAAAAGTGAAATAGTAAAAATGATGCTACTTTTGACTCATATTTTAATAAGCTTGAAAAAAGAAGGCTGCTTTTGAGCATCTGGGGGGTCAAACTCCCCACAAGCTCCTTTCTCTCCTCTCCTCCAGACTTCTTTTTTTACCACGGCACTCACGCCTTACATATGTGTTCAGAATAAAGATAGAGGACCGCACAAAGGGAGACAGAGGGAGAGAGAGAGAGAGAGAGAGAGAGAGAGAGAGAGAGAGAGAGGAGAGAGAGAGAGGGAGAGAGAGAGAGAGAGAGAGAGAGAGAGAGAGAGAGAGAGAGAGAGAGAGAGAGAGAGAGAGAGAGAGAGAGAGGACACAGTGCAAGAGCGAAAGTAGTCAAAAGTTGGAGAGAGAGAGAGAGCAAACTGATGTGACACACACTTCCGCAACGTGCTCACGCCATCTGCTCAGCTTGGCACCAGCCCTGGCACCCATAGGTGGTTTGAGGCACTTCTCTCAGAAGATGAAACGCCTGAGACGTGCTGAGCGGGCGTTCAGTGAGTGGGAGCTGCAAGTTTTTGGAGGGGGGGATAAGAGAGAGGGGGGGGGGGTCTCTTACGGGGGTGGGGGGTCTCTGTGTGTGGGGGGTGGAGGGGATCAATGTTAGTTGGCTGTGCTTACATGTGTGTACTATATGTGTGTGCATTTTTGCGGTTCATGTCCACAGGTGAGGGGGTGGATTCGACTGTATGTGAGTCATGCTGTCGCATACTGCATTGTGTGACCACACTCCTACCGAATCCACCTCCTCAAGCACATCCCAGCCAGGTCCCTGAGCGTTACAGGATGTTTAATGAGGTTTCACACGCACACACGCACACATGCCCGCAAACACATACAACTAAGAGGGATTGATGAGGCGTCAAAACAGATGCCACACACAAATCCCTTCCCTTTGACTCAGTTTGGAGTTAGCACACTACAATACCAACTAGTTCACTGCTGGTCCCTGCACCATCTTGTCTTTGACCTCTATTTACATGGAAGGTTTTCCATTTGCCTTTTTCTTTTCACAACTGCGTTGTGTTGGTAGCCTTTCAGAGCATTTCCTATGGAGGCCATCGTTCCTTCAATGAGAAAGAGACTCAAGGCACGATAACAACCCCCCCTTTATTCTGACTCATCTCTGAACGCAGGCAGTCAGACACACAGACTGAAGCAAATCCTCCCAGATTGAGTATCCCCACTGAGGCCGGGCCAGACGTAGGCTCCGTGCCTCCGCCGTCTGTCTGTGTGCTTGTGTGTGTATGCAAGCTTGCGTTTGTGCGTATTTGAATGTGTGTATAGCCAGACGCTTGTGTCTCTGTACACCTGTGCACAGGAGAGCGTGTCGTGCACAGTATGTGCTTCTGCGACGGTGCGTATTTACGAACAAGTAGGAGTGTGTGTGTGTTTGTGTTGGAGTGTGGGCGTGCTCTGGGATCTGAAACAATGCCATTCCAAAGAAACGGTAGGGGGCTCCCTCTTTTCTATCCACCAAGCAAACCCAAGGCAGAACCACCAGGCTTCGCCCCCCACTATCCCCCCTCACCGCCGCCTTCTCCCCTATCCCACCCCCCCACCCCCCCCGACTCCCAGATCTGCCGGGCTGAGCTCAGAAGCAAGCGGGTGGAGCGGGGCTCTCGCTGCGTGACGCATGCTAGCTCGGCCTGGCGCCGTCAGATTGGAATCTCTCTGGGACCTAATTAACTTGACAGCGGGCCCCTGCCGTTGGCTGACGAGCTGCAGAGGAAGCAGGAGCCCACGATGGTTCTGTGTCCTCCTCACAAACCGCTCGGCATGATCTGGAGGGGTTTCGCATCACCAGTCCCCATATGCGGCAGCGAAAATGCCTGCATAGTGTTAGAATGTGCCTTGACAGCAAAGACGGCGAATGACTGATATCTGTTTAGCAACAAACTTACTATTTGACTATTGACCTGCAGATAGACTAGGATGCAATTTTCAACATAGCATCCCATTTGAAAATATGAGAAAAACATTATCAGCAAGGGTTTTTGAATCCCCCACGAAACTAAAATCAGTAAAACAACTCTAAATACCATGAGAACAAAAGGATAAGCACTACGATTGTCCCTATGGCCTTGTGCATATTCCCTTCCTGTCCCCATGGGCCCTGCTAGTTCTGCAGTTTGAATCCCTGGTTTGTGATGCAGAGGGAGGCTCTCTTTCTGTCTGGGCCTGCTCCCTTGCTGGGAGACCTCCTGTGTCTGCTATGCCTGACCAGCATTCTAACACCCCAGATCGAGATAGTGTGTTTGTGTGTGTGTGTGTGTGTATGTGTGCGCGCGTGTAGCAGCTTCATTTTGCCGTACACCATACCATGTGTGAGAGCTCCAGCTCTGAAATACGACTGCAGCATGGAGTTTGAAATACAAACCTGTCTCCTCTCCCCCTGACCTCTCCCGTCAAGAACACCATGCTCCCCTCTCCTCCCAGTGCTTTTTCTTATGACCTACAGCACCTTCCATCCTCACCCTCCACACACATCGCTCCATCTCCTCTCACTTCCTCCTTTCACCACTCTCACCTCGACTCCGGCAACACCTCTCTCCTCACCAGGCTCTCCTCATCTTCCCCTTCCACTCCCTCCACCTCTGTATTCCACACTCATCACGGCTCTGTGTTCCGTCGCTCCTCATGCGTTCAATTCTATCGCTCGTCTCCTCTTTCTTTCCCCCGTCTCCCACCCTCGGTTGCCCCCCTCCCCTCGCGTCCACCCCCCAGCCCGTCCGCCCCCCCCCCCCCTGTTCGCCTGCCTTCCCTCCAATTTCTTCTCACTTCTTCTCCCTCTTCTCCCTCTTCTCCCTCTTCTTCCTCTCTCTGACTCGCCTGTCTCTCACATCTCCCTCCCTTCCTGTGTGTTCCCCCTCTCCCTCTTCTTACTTCCCCCCTTTCGAACACGGAGCAGCTCAGCGGGTTCCTGCACCCTGCAGTTCCTTCCCTCGGTTTACCTCTCATTACGATTAAACATGTGCTCCTGGTGCTGCTCAGGCAAAGCCATGGGCGTGAGGGTAACCTAGGTTCAAAAGCTGATAGCGGCAATTAAACCAGTTTTCTTAGCCCCACTGGTGGGAAGAAATAAGTGGAACCATGATTTTTATGTTTAATTCAATGTGATGTTTTCACAGCAACAAATTGTTTTTCCAGTCACTGTGCAGAGAGATTCCTGCAGCGAGAGATGGAGCGAGACCGAGAAATGGCTTGAAAAGAGGAGCCAGGATTGTGATACAATCATGTGGATTCTCTGCTTCTCTAGCTAAGCTTGTCCATATCAGCTACAAGTATTGCGGTACAGAAAAGATTGAATCTGTGTATTTGGAGAGCTGTAGCTTTTTGTTTTGCTATTTCGAGCTACATTGCCTCTCCTAATGACAATTCAGAGGCACTGAATCCACTGAGAACTGGGTGACAGCCCTGTCCTCCTCCCCTGTCTGTCTCGCTTGCTCACACACACACACACACACACACTTACACCCACACACACCACAAAGAGAGAGAGAGACGTCCCACCATGGCCAGAGAGAGGAGCTCCCATCTGCGTAATGACATCTCACGCTTGGTTAGGAATCTGCTGCATAATTAGAGCCCTGGCGGGTGATGGATGGCACTGCAGCGGCGCGCCGCGCGCCCCCGTCTGACCTTGGCATCATTACGGACGGCAGGGCTGACTGGACCGGCTCGCGGGCGAGCAAGCAGCTGCTGGCTTTAATGGGACCATTTGTCCCCCCCCTCCCTTACACACACACACACATGCCTCTCTCCCACACCTATCTCTCTCTTTCTATATCACTCTCCCCTCCTGCCTTTTTTTGCCTCTTTCTCTGTCTCGCTCACACCCGCTCTCTCCTCTTTTATTTTCTCTTCCTTTCTTCTCTCTCTCTCTCTCTCTCTCTCTCTCTCTCTCGCTCTCTCTCTCTCTCTCTCTCTCTCTCTCTCTCTCTCTCTCTCTCTCGCTCGCTCGCTCGCTCTCGCTCGCTCTCTCTCCCTGAAAGCCCAGGGCCCAGGGGCTCCGGTCAAGGGTACTGTACAGACAGGACAGGAGAGTGGGCCAGCAGGCCATCAGCTGATCCACATACAGTACAGATGGACGGATGAAAAGACAGACAGACAGACAGACAGACAGACAGACAGACAGACAGACAGACAGACAGACAGACAGAAAAACAGACAGAAAACAGACTTCTAAACTTTGTGGGATTACTGTACACAATTGTCTTGATTGTCATCTTTATCAGAGCCCCTTGGATTTCCAGTTCTTGTCCCCCCCTTGTGTGACTGAGGCAAACATTTCAATACATTTCATAAGGCTTAAGAAAAGGAGATTCCTGCAAATGTTATTCTATAGGCATGCATTTACATGACATTATTATTTAAAATTAAATCCAACAGCTATAAATCTCATTTCGTGTTTGAGATGACATACCCTGTTGCATACTTTTTCTTGTTACTTTAAATATGTATATCAGCTGCCCTTATTAAGTACATACTGTTGCACGCAGTGTGCATACAATTGAGACTGCATCATCATTACATCGCACCTTGAACTTTGACCCTCTTGTTCATGCATCCATTACAGTTTGTTGTGCTTTTCTGGGATGCTAAATAGTATGCTAGTATGGGTATTGGGATGCACCCTAGGGTATGCTTTTATAATTTCCAGGAGGGGGCAGTAAAACTTCAAGGCCATTTCCCCCCCTCAGGATATGAGGCATTTCATTCCATTGAAAAAGCTTCCTCAGACAGTCTGTCTCAATTTACCATTGGAACTAACATGCTTAGCTTTTAAACAGATAATGGAACACATTTTGGCAAAGTATAGCCATAGGTATTTTTGAAAATCAACCCACTGGGACTATCATAAATCAACCACTATTGCTTTCTGTGTAAACAGGTGGGCAAATGTGGGGGAATGCCTAAATAACAAGATTTGTTTATTTAGTGAAACTGGGTAAATCATCTATTTCACTGAGCAGAATCCCCCCCACTCCCCTTCCTGACAACCACAGTTCCAGGGGAGCTCCAGGCAGTATGAGGATGAGCATGATCCTGAGCAGGTGTGATTTGGGGAGGGGGGGGGGGGCAGGCAGGCAAGGAGAGGAGAGGAGAGGAGAGGAGGAGCTGCAGAGTACCGCAGTGCCAGCCAGCACTCACCTTGTCATGCCCCCCTCTGCGGGCAAGGCACAGACATGCACACACACACACACACGCAGACACACACACACGCGCAGACAGCAGGCTGCCCTCCCCTCTCTGCTAGAGGCACATGTCTGGGAGTGAGCTGTCAGGCTTGGAGGTGCCCCACACTGGGCACGACCACAGCCCAAAGCCCAGAGGCAGAGGAGCCTCCAGAGGCAATATGCCAGGGCAGCCTGGCTGCCTGGCTGCCTGCTTACAGGATTCTGGCCAGGATAAGGAGGCAGGGAGGGGGGAGCAAGGGCGGAGGAGGGTTGGAGAAAGACGTGCATAAGGAATAGGAGGGGGTGGAAGTGACGCGCTGAAAGGTTGGAAGATGTAGGAAGACTGAGAGAGGAGATGAAGAGAGGAAAACAGAACAGTGGGAGGGACAGAGGGGGGGGGGGGGAGCAGAAGGAAGGGAAGGAAAACTACAGGTAGAAGGAAGGCGTGTGAAAGGTGTGAGGACAGAACGTGAACGAGGGAGGAAACGTGATTCACTAATGAGCCTGATGAAGTAACCTCATGTGGCACAGAAGATTCTCCGTTGCTCGCACTCTTCAATGGGTTTTGTTCAAGCCTCGCTTCCTTCCATGTCCAATCTTTTCTTCCACAATCCCTTTCTTCTCCAGTGAATGAAGTTCCCCTCTATCTCCATGATGTTTACTTTCATTTCTCCTCACGTTGACCCCTTCCTCTCCTCACCTCCAATTAATGTCCGATGATGACAGCAGGTTGAAAGACATTACCTTAGCCTGCTGAGATGAGAAAAACAAACTTGTTGTTACACTTCCATTGGATACACAAACCAAACAATAGCTAGTGCACATCCCTGACAGAATGTGTCTTTTTTCCCCTCTTCATATCAAACGGTGGTATTAGTTCTGAGGCGGGGAGTTAGTTAGGCTGATCCAGACAGCTGTCATGGAAACAGATGTCAGTTCTGTTAGGAGGTGCCACTTTGCTCCATAGAAGCGACTGCCAATGTTCTTTGATTGTGACTCCCTCTGCCTGCACCAAGTGTGCTTCTCCTTGATGTTCCACCACAAAGGGGCCCAGGGTAGCTCATGTGACTGTTGGATTGGTTGGGAGAATAATTTCCCATGCATCTTCTAATGTGTGATACGAGAGTCAGCTGCTGACAGTCTCTGAGCAGAGTCTTGGCCAGATGTGCAGTAATGACTGGGAGGGGTTCTGTGTACTTCAGTGAATCACATGTACAAAACGCCACAGATCTCTACACTGGCCATAGACTGTGTTTTTCACTCTGTTCTTTTCAGTTCCGTTTCTAACCCTGATGCAAAACACTCTCCAAACCCATGTACAGGATTAGGACACGGAAACGCAACATTAGATATAACATAATTGACAATATACAGAATGTTTGAGTCCACCCTGCCTCAAACATGACCAGTGGGGGCCAGGAGCTTGTTAGGCTGGGGTACATGCAGGACAGAGGAACGCCTCAGGACAGGAGAATGCCTCGGTGTGCTGAGGAGGCAAACGTGGCGATGTGAAGCCTTAACGAGCGTCTCACCCACAGCAGGGCACAGCTCTCTTGACCCTTGCTCCCCGCCTCTCACGCTGACCTCTGCCTGGAGCGGAGAGCATCTTTCACACTCCTCCCCCCAGGCAGGGTTGCCCGCCTCCAGACAGGCTGCTAGGAGCTAACAGCGAAGGTCAGAGACATGCATAGTTAGTCCCAGTGCTCTGGTTTGCACCAGCCTTAACACCACAGAGGGAGAAGCCGTGTGGGACTTCTTTTTCTCATTCTCACTCCTTGAGGGGAGCTGTCATTAAACTCTGAAACACATAGTTCTGCTGTCTAGACAGCAGATTACTGACCGGTGGCACAGCGATGGAAACCTAAAAAGGCATCTGCCCACGGGTATTCAAGAGTTGAAGACGGAATTTTGGAGCCTACTTTTAAATGTTATAGAAAAATGGAGAAAGATGTTCTCATTCATGACAAGACATTCATGAATAGATCATTTGCACACAGAAAGGTCATAAAATCACATTTAGGGTTGGGAACCACCTTGGCATTTAGTGGTGACCATTTGAGTACGAGTTATCACTCAGGGGTGATATTCATGTCATTTTGAGAAAGCATAATGTGGTTCAAAAATGCAATTCCACTCCAAGCTACCACTCTTTGTACTGAATGAACAAGAGCTCCACCTACTGTCTGAGAAGGATATTATGTTTCCAGCACATCACACCTACATTTTCAGAAACTTCACCGATGGTCATGCAAGAATACATCTCAAGATTTTATTTACAGAAACAAATAAGTAAAATACATACATACTTTCAACAGAATTTCCAACTGAAATGCACTAATCCCATGGCAGCCAGCATATTGCAGACACAATATACTGCCATTTACCATTTGAACGTCAAATATATAAATATCCTTTTTAACTGAATTTGCTGCAAACATGGCAAAGTAAGGTACACCAAGTAGATGGTAAATGTTTATGTTCCATTATTTTCCTTTGGGGACTGTAGTCGTTTTGATGCTCCCTCTCTGGACAGCCTGTCCGCCTCTTCGTTTCCTTGGTATCCAGCATGGCCTGGGACGTGCAACTAGAAAAAGAACAACATTATGGGATGGGAAGAGAGAAGGAGGGTTGCCATTGATTTGAACAATTGGTCATTTCAAACCAAAAGAACCATTTTCAGAAGACAATCAGATGTTTTATTAAGCAGTCATAGAATTGTGTATATTTACCCAAACAACCTCCACCTCGCTGTTTAACTTGTCAAGCTGTTGAAAGTCCTCTTTGTTAATGACATGACCCCCAGAATTTAGCCTCCAGCCGTTCAGCTTCCAGTTCTTCACCCAGCTGGTGACACCTGAGGGACAAACAGCAGTCAAAATTGCAGTTTCTTAGATACTTCCACTTGAAAGTTGCAACACTAGTAATGGCGCTGGGGTCTATAAGCATGTTCTCAGAAAAACACCATGAATTCATTCACATTTGTATCTAATCGGCAAATGGTTACACTTATAATTAAATCCAATGCGGTTATCTGCAAACCGGTTCTCTCTATAATTCTCAGCTGTTGAACTTTTTTTTCAGTGAAAAAGAAATTCAAAACATACCATTAATAGTAAACTTGCTGTCTGTGTAGAGAACCAACTTCTTGATGTTCATTTCCTTGGCCTGTTCCAAGGCTTTACAGGCTGCCTGTGGCACAGAAAACAATGTGGGGTTTAAACACAAGGGAAATGACTACAGTATGCAAAGAAATGCTAATATTGTGTTTGACTTGTATTATTGTTTTTACTGATTGTGTTACATTTTATTTATATTGGAACCACAAAGACTGCGGCTTGTGTGATCTAGATTACCGCAAAGACTGCGGCCTGTTTTCAGAAGGGTTTTATTACCTATAATATTGTTTTCATTGATTTTATGTGAAGCACTTTGAGCTGCAATTTTTGTATGAAATGTGCTATAAAAATTAAGTCTTATTCTAATATTTACCTGCAATTCTGCTCTCTGGTTAGTCTGTCTGCCATCTAGCGGCTCTGCTACATTCCTACAGTACAGATCAAAAATATATATCTGTGAGAGGTTGAACATAAAGTGTGTGGGACTATGTCCTATGACATCATGGTCTACTCACAGAGGATGGTCACGTCCCCAATACACGCCAATGCCAGCCCGGGCTCCAATTTTCCCATTGCCTGAACAACAGCCATCTGTATAGACCACCACCGCATCACCTGGTGGTCCAGAGTATGAATACAGATGCGTTCCATTAGGCATGGTTAACTGATAGTCATGCATGAGTGCTTAACAGGCATGTTTCCCATTGTTGTCGTCTGTGTACCTTGAAGCAGAACATTTATAAAAACAGGAGGTTGTTACCCATGTATGTGAAGCCATCCTTTGTCCCAGAGGATGAAGCACTGCCCTGGGATCCCTCATCTGACAGTTTGACTCGTTTGGTGCGAGACTCCTCTTCCACATCAACACAGGGCCTTTTCTTACCCAGTGGAATGTACTCAAGTGCCTCTGGGCCTCTTTTAGGGAGGATTACTGTGCCCTGGCTCGGTCCTCCTAACAGATTCAACACTTCATTGAGGCCCTTTGTCTGCAAATTGCTCCCACTATATCAAAAGACCTCCCTTCCAATCAATACAATACATCGCTTGGACAGTTTTGTACATGCTCACAATTGACACTTTCCTATTAAGTCATGGCACAATCTCTTTGTAGATGCACATTCTTATGGAAACTGTATCAAAATATCCTACCGTCTGTCACATCAGGCACTTTTGATGCAATTTCACTTCTGACAAAAGCCCAGGCTTCCTTTTCTGAAGCAAACTTCTTAAAACTGGCATATGGAAACTTTTCAACTTGACTCTTACATTCATCCCTGAACAGTAAAAAAAAAAATATATATATATATATATTATAATACAATATTATAATGTAATACATTCAAGATAATAAGCCACAAGTAATGTCGACAATTTTTCAAAGTGTGAAAGAAACAAAAAACGGCAGTAGCTACCTAGTTAACTCACCAAGTCTTATAAACTCCAGGTTTGTTACCCTTTCCCACTGCGTAGAAGAACTTTCCTTTAGCCATGTCTTCTGTACCAATGCACACTGCCCTTCGAGCTATGCTATAAAGACCAGTCAATCTGAACATCCCTTAAGGTAACAATTACTGTTAAGTGGAGGCACCCATTATTGTGCAATCTTAATTGAAACGGGGAGAAATTAAGTCAGACAGATGCCATTTACAAATCTAGGGTGTTTACCAAGAAGACACCTTACAAAACACAGACTGTCGCTAGTACTAGTAGCGACGCTACCCAAGTTATTCGAGCACTGGCTAACTACTCAAGCCTTACTACTTAGCCTTACTACTTAGCCTTACTCAACAGACAATTAAGTTTGAAGAATTATGCAACCGTTTACATAAACATCAAAAACTGTGTTATAATTTCACACTACTGGTAGCATAAAACACCTTCTCGTTCCGCTTTAAAATAGAAAGCACCGACAACAGGAACTCTTTATCAGTCACGTAAAATCCTACATCAGTACTTCCGTACTCCCATGATTCTCCTTCACAAACGCTCTTTAATGCACTTCTCGCGATGCTACTGTCTCTTCCCTGGCCGTCGTTGATCGAGGTAGGTCTTGCTAGATTTTACAGTGATCCGAATTTTACCCTTTTATGTTAAAATAGTGAGCTGAATGTACAAGTATTTGCAACACAGGTCATGTAAGACCACCGATTGCTTTGATTATTTCATAACAAATTTTGGATGGCTGTTTTATAATACATTATGAAGCCTTTCTTTATAGCCTAGCCGTGTGAGTAATCTGGAAGGGAAAGGCAATGCTAACAGTATAGTGGTCTTGAGGCCCATGTGTTCTTATGGTGTACCAGTGGTGTAACGTAAAAATCGCTTTTTATCCTATTACGAATTGAATATTGTCCTTTAGTGCCACTGTTTAGTGGCAACTCGTTTTTCCATTTGCTAGTGATAGTAAAGCGTTAAAGCTACTAGACAGCAAAGCTACAGCAGGTTAGCTTCATGGAAGTGTAGCTAGGCTAGGTTTCAAGCCACGAGTAGGTTTTTTCTGTGGAAGTAGTCATTTGTATATTACTTTTAAGGTGTACTTTAAGTACACCTTATGCTGGACAGTTAGGTTGGAGACTACTCGGGTGTGCCATTCATTTGAGGACGCCAGACCCCATAACTCTTAAGCCAATACGACTTGTATTAAACTAGCGGTTTATAGCTAGGCCAACGTAGCCAATGGCTTTCTGTGATCTAAAGTCAGTGTAATGCATGTGTTATTTATGCTGTAACTACTTTTAACATTTCAGAGACACAGGCCATGTTCAGTACCAGCGCCAAAATCGTGAAGCCCAATGGCGAAAAGCCAGACGAGTTCGAGTCTGGGATTTCCCAGGTAAGATGGGCATTATCATCCAGGTGAATGTGCTACCTTAAGATTCATTATTGACGCTAAGAATTTGTTACATGATTTACTAACTTTGTATATATTTTTAGGCTCTTCTTGAGCTGGAGATGAACTCAGACTTGAAGGCCCAGCTGAGGGAGCTGAACATCACTGCAGCAAAAGTAAGAGCAACCCATACCATAAGATTAGATTGGTGAGCATATTCTTTTTTGTTGTCTGAACTGTGAGCAACGTGGATACCCTGTGAGGTTACTCTCTCATGGCTCTGTCCTTGTGGCGTATGGGAGCGTAGCACTTAACCATGCTGTGACGTACAGTCCCGTTCCACAACGTTGGAGAGCAAGCTTTGTCCCCGGCCCTCGGGCTGGTGAGGACAGGCATCCTGTATATTCCTACATCTTCCCAGAGCTCTTTGGGCTGTGACTGGGGGGCTAAACCATGCAGAGCACATTACCCTTCCCCAAAACCTTTTTTGGATATGCTTAATTTATTCTGTAATAATAGATTGGCATGTGAAGTGACCTCAAATTGTATTCTTGCATTCAGGAAATCGAGGTTGGTGGCAGCAGGAAAGCCATCATCATCTTTGTTCCTGTGCCCCAGCTGAAGTCCTTCCAAAAGATTCAGGTGCGGCTCGTGAGGGAGCTGGAAAAGAAGTTCAGCGGCAAGCACGTTGTGTTCATTGCACAGGTGAGAAACCGTCTTGTGATATGTGGCAAAGCATTGAACTGGGAGCTGTGGAGGCAAATAATTGTGCCATCACTTCAACATTAGTAAATGTCTAGAGCTTTGGATGGATCATGATTTTGTTTTGCTTAAGCTGCAGTGTCAGTGGCTAAAAACCAACGTGGATATCCTGTGAGGTTACTCTCTCATGGCTCTGTCCTTGTGGCGTATGGGAGCGTAGCACCTAACCATGCTGTGACGTATAGTCCCGTTCCACAACGTTGGAGAGCAAGCTTTGTCCCCGGCCCTCGGGCTGGTGAGGACGGGCGTCCTGTATATTCCTACATCTTCCCAGAGCTCTTTGGGCTGTGACTGGGGGGCTAAACCATGCAGAGCACATTGTGTTTTAATTGGGGTTTTCCCCCCCACATCAAGTTGTCATGTCAATCTAATCTTGATGTGTTTTGTGTTTTAGAGGAGAATCCTGCCCAAACCAACCAGGAAAAGCCGCATCAAGAATAAGCAGAAGCGTCCCAGGAGGTGTGTTATTTCTCCTTGCGTCTGTACTTGCCTCTTGTGTTGCATCTGAAACCAACGTGGATACCCTGTGAGGTTACTCTCTCATGGCTCTGTCCTTGTGGCGTATGGGAGCGTAGCACCTAACCGTGCTGTGACGTATAGTCCCGTTCCACAACGTTGGAGAGCAAGCTTTGTCCCCGGCCCTCGGGCTGGTGAGGACGAGCATCCTGTATATTCCTACATCTTCCCAGAGCTCTTTGGGCTGTGACTGGGGGGCTAAACCATGCAGAGTACATCTTCAACTGATTTTCTGCTTGAATGATGGGTGAATCCATTTTGATTTTACATGACCATGTCTGTCACCAGTCAGTTGTATTATCCTTCATTAAGTATACTGAGTTATTTATATTTGTCTTCATGTAATCTTAGTTGGAATGAGTCTTGTATGAGGGTGTCTGAAAAGGATGTAAACTGGGGAAAGGTGAATCTGTTCTCAATTTGATAAATGGCTAATGTTTGCTTAATCTCTTCAGCCGTACTCTGACTGCTGTGCACGATGCAATCCTCGAGGACCTCGTTTTCCCCAGTGAGATTGTTGGCAAGAGGATTCGTGTGAAACTCGACAGCAGTCGGCTCATCAAGGTTCACCTTGACAAGGCACAACAAAACAATGTTGAACACAAAGTGAGTGTCAATAGGAAAGCTTTCTTACCTATTGCAAACCCCCAACGTGGATATCCTGTGAGGTTACTCTCTCATGGCTCTGTCCTTGTGGCGTATGGGAGCGTAGCACCTAACGATGCTGTGACGTATAGTCCCGTTCCACGACGTTGGAGAGCAAGCTTTGTCCCCGGCCCTCGGGCTTGTGAGGACGGGCGTCCTGTATATTCCTACATCTTCCCAGAGCTCCATAGGCTGTGACTGGGGGGCTAAACCATGCAGAGCACAACTTCTTAAATGTTAAATTGCAATGGATATGATTTGTATCTTGCCTTGCAATTGTATGCAAATGTTCTGGCTTGTAGCTTTGTTGGCTTAACCTTTGCAGTACAAAACTCATAATAATATGCATGTCTCTTTTCAGGTTGAGACCTTCTCCGGTGTCTACAAGAAACTCACAGGCAAAGATGTCGTTTTTGAGTTCCCAGAATTCCAACTGTAAAGTGCAGATGACAAAATAAATTTGTTTACTGTCCATGATGTGTACTGTCTTTTAAACTAGCTTAGTGATGCGTGCAAACACAACTGTGTGTGCTGAATAAGTGCTAGACACATGTTCTGCAAAACAACATGCTGGATTTCGATAGGTGGTGCCAGTGAGTGTAGATCTGACTGGAGTCTTTACAACAAAATGATAAATCAACCATGGGCAGTGTCCAAAATATCCATCATGCAACATGTGAAGTACAGCCTGTGGATTTTCTTTTTAAAGCATGTGACCTTTTCCTAGTGTAACCCATTGACACCACACCACTCAAACATGCTCTCCTTTGGGTAGACTTTAGATCAGGATGAATGGTTCACAGGTTTGCAATGTAACATGGCTTTTTGGAAATTGGGTTATGATGACAAGCAGACCATTTTAAACATGAATATGTTTGTGGCCCCTTGGTCAACAGTAAACATGACACCGCTGTCACTGACAGGACGGGTGCTGTACTTTGACCTGCTCAACTTTCATATGTAAGCCAGTTAAAGGACAGGCTCTTCGTTTAGAAAGCTTAGCTGCATGACAGGTTCCCAAGGTTTCAGGTAGATCAAGTACAGCATTAAACGGAAATCGAGTACCTTTTTCTGAGCAACTGCAAAACATGGCAGACCACAAAGCAGTGGAGTTGACTTCAGAGCAACCAGGCTTTCTGCAGTTCAATAACCTGGCTTGTGAGACAGCTGGTGGGAAGGTGAGTCAGTCATGATCATAACATTACAACTGAGACAATCACACTGGCGTGAGCCTACACAATGTATTTCTGGACCAGTTACTGTTAGTTCATGAGGCCCATACTTACGGCCATGTCCTCCCCACAAGGTTATTTTTGCCACTGACGAATGGTTTGCTCCAGCTAGCAATCTTCTGAAGGTAACATATAACTTGATTCATGTATTTATGTGTGAGGGACAATGGACATTTCATTCTGTTGTTAATTTGTCAGTTACATATTTAACTGTGCTGTATGTGATTGGAAGAGAGAGACACCTGAGTTCATAGCTTCAGCGTTCACTGAATATGGAAAATTGATGGATGGCTGGGAAACTCTAAGAAAAAGAATACCTGGTATGAGTCTCTTATTTACAGTAAACAGCTTAGAACAAGATTAGATCAGTTCACAGTAATTCTGATGTTCAATAAATATGCTAATGGACAGACTGGTGTGTCGTGTTATTGGCCAACATCATTTCTGTAAGGTCATGACTGGTGCATCATTCAGCTGGGTGTGCCAGGGATCCTCCATGGCTTGGATGTGGACACTTCCTTCTTCACTGGGAACTATGCCCCATCGTGCTCTGTTCAAGCTGCATGTCTGGGTAAGAACACTTCCCATTTTGCCCTGGAGATTAATCAAGTTATGTTCCAACATAACGCAATCATTTGCCACGCATGGCATATGCTGAGATGCTGGAGAACTGACCTTGCACTCGACTTGTCCCTGTCTACCTGTGTAGACACAGACAATCTCCCACCACTGACCCTTGATGGTAACCGCACAGGCATGGCTGCTTCCCAGAGCCAGTTTGCTGAAGTTGCAAAGGTATTGATTATCTCCCATGTTGCTTCTATGGCATAGTTTCTTCTATGTGGTTCACTATAACATGCTTGCAAGGGATACAACAGATGTTGTGTTTTGACAGCTGAATTCAGACTTGTGGGAGGAGCTTCTTCCTGTGACAAAGCTGAAGCCTGGATACTCTGACACGTGTCATAACTACTTCCCCATTGCCTTCCCTGGCAGGGTCACACACCTACGGCTCAACATCTACCCAGGTTACCCCTCCCACCCCTCTGCCAGAGCGCTCTATCCAGTGCATATCCAGATGGTTAATTTGATCTGGACTAAAGGCCCTGTGCTTGTTTATCTGTGTGGTTTACAGACGGGGGTATTGCCAGACTGAAGGTGTACGGTGTGGGTCAGAAAGACTGGTCAACAGTGCCGACAGACAACCAGGTGGACCTGGTAGCCCTGGTTAATGGGGGGGTCTGTCTGGGGTACAGTGATGCCCACTTTGGTCACCCTCGTAATATGATAGGTATGCCACCTGCCAGCTTGTGAGCATTACTGACAAGGTTCCACTCAAGCATTACACAAAAAAAAATAGTTATGGGTTTGTATAGGGGATAGAAATATTGTTTACCTGTGGTACAGTCAACACACATCTCAACCAGGATTAGATTTAGCCAGCTGTGTCCCTTTCATTAAATAACTGAACATTGATGAATGAAGTTCATACCTCACTGACAGGTGCATGCCTCTGTGGTTTCTATCAAGTCTGCTGTAAACTAGCAGCGGTCCACTATCTCGCTGTCAATCCCGTGCCACAACAATGAGATGTGTATTTGTCATGCTCAAATATGGACTAGGTATTCTACCTGGAGAATTATATTGAGGGGAAACGTAATCATGAATATGCATCAGTGGGCTTATACGTGTCCCATTTCCCTATCAGTGTACTGACATGAGTTTGTATCTCCAAAGGTCTGGGCAGAGCTGCCAACATGGGGGATGGTTGGGAGACAGCGCGTCGACTGGACAGACCCAGAGAGCTAAAGGTTACCCAGCATACACTTTTGTTTTTATTCAGCTGAGAAATTGTGTGTTGTGTGTGCTGTGATGATACAAGTTTTGAGGTTAATTTGGCACTTGTGATAAGGTACATGTGCAAATAAATTATTTGTCTGGTTCCTCTTGACAATTTCAGTCCAACCAAACTTTCAAAAACTTTCAAGTTCTGTGTTCGTCCTACATATGTATATCTTAATACATCCTAATACTACGTGAGAATAAATCTAAAACTATGAATCTTACAATGCCTTGTGTCAGGTGGACGAGAGGGGCATTTTGCAAGTACCAGGCTTTGAGTGGGCAGTGTTCAGACTGGGCCACCCTGGAGTCATCAGCAAAGTGGAGATAGACACCAACCACTTCAAAGGTAGAATAGGCCACCTGGTTCTCATCCACAGCTTTCTTTACATGATTCAGTGTTTACTCGTTTCTCCCTATGTCTTATATTAGAATATTCATTTTGATCTTGCTACTATTATCATATTAATTATTATTTCTATCCTTTTTCTGTGTGCTATCATTAAGGGCCTAAGAAAGTAATTGTTCTGTGTAAACCTATTAAACTACTGTAGCCATGCTAGGTTACAATGTTACATTTACAGGTACAATTTATTACAGGTTTGCAGATGAGGTCACAGGTTAACATAGTGTCTTTGTCTCAAACTTCAGGCGCATGGCATGCCGCTAACTAGAAACAACTTTACTGTTCCTGTGTATCATTGTAATGTCAACAGGAAACTTTCCTGACTCTTGTAAGATAGTAGCCTGCTATTTGACCCCTGAAGAGGAGGGACATTGCATGATTAGCAAGTGGAGCACGGACAAGTGGCAGGTGCTTCTGGCCCCTCAGAAAGTAGGTTATTTATTTTTTACACCTTTAATTAAATCCCCAGATATCTGGAAATAGCTATGTAGAAATGTCAGTTCTTATTCAACAGTTTAATTAATTCAATATTTAAAAGTCCATATTCCAAACAGATGGCAATGCAAATGTTGTTTATGGAAGCCATTTAGTTAGCTAAACAACACTGAATGTGTATGATGAATAAATCAAATTGGATCTTGGCAAACACATGGGTATCTATCTTATCGGAGAGGTTCTGGTGCTTAACACTTCTCTCTGTAATATATTTGAATCGCACCCAAGTTTCTGTAAGAGAAGGGAACGTCTGCCAACCTGGATGTTGGCCAAGACATCTAGACATGCCAACAGTCCAGCCTGCTTTTTTAACCCCTCCTGAGTGCACATCATGTTTAATCGTCAGTAAACTTCAAAACTATATGAACTACCACAATCTGTAAAGTTGATAAAACATTTGAGTTGAGGAGTCTTTGTCTCTTTCTGCTCTAGCTCCAGTCTCACCACAGGCATTTCTACTCAGGTGATGCCCTGGCACTGACTGGCCCTGTCAGTCATGTGCGTCTGAGCATCGCCCCAGATGGAGGTGTCAGCAGGCTGAGGCTATGGGGTCATCCAGCCTCCATGTCCTCAACCAAGCCTCTGACACCAGCCTCTAAACTGTGATAGAGCTGGTAATATGCCAAGTCACTTCATCGAATCACATTCAGTCAACTGGTGGGCTGGTTTGAAGCATATTTACATTGCCTTTGAAGAAGGATACCAGTGTGTCAAAAATATGTGGATACAGGTTTTCTGGTGCATGTGATTCATCTGCTTTTTACGTGGTTCACATGTCCAATACAAGCCAGTTGATGGACTAAATATTGATTGTTTGTTTGTTTTTTGAGGGGTGGTGGTGGGGTTTTACATTTATGGTGAAATAATCTGACATCTGAAATGGAAAGGTTAAGTAAGGGAAACATACATCGTCCATTAGTGTATGAAATTGAACACCTCGTCGGACATTATCGCTTACATAACGGTCACCACTGCAGCCAATCAGAATCGAGTATTCACCCATACCATGGTATAATATTAGCGACATCATAAACAGCCTATTACTGAAACAGATTGGTTTCCATGACAGTGGAATAAACCGCAAACATAATGTGTCACAATCAAAGAAGGCGGCCTTTGCAAACCAATATGGCTGTAGTTAATGTCAAGGATAACTGATAAAAATGCTCGGTCGAGTGCATACTGTCGCCTTGATTATAGATGCACCACGGTATCAATTAACAACTTGCTAATTTAATAACGTGTGACACTTGGCCTCAGCTCATTCTCTACGTTAACGGTTCGCTACACTGCATCCACCTGCCTTGCTACACTAATGACTGAAATTCCTGGCAGGGTGTCTGGTGCTCACCCTTCACCTACCAAAACCGTAGTGGTTTATCGAAACGGCGATGCTTTTTATCCTGGGAGAAGGATGGTTGTCAATCCGCGCCAGGTGCCATCGTTTGATAGTTTTCTGAATAATGTAACTCGGGGAGTGGAAGCCCATTTTGGAGCCGTGAGGAACATCTACACGCCTCGACAAGGACACAGAATACGGAGTTTGGAGATTTTGCAGCACGGTGAAAAATACGTCGCTGCTGGCACAGAGCGCTTCAAAAAACTTGAGTAGGCCTATGCATCTGTATTATGATACTAGAAGTATCTTAAAATGTAGCAATATTACACGTCGTAAACATTTAGCCTATACATTGAGTCTCTATGTTATCATTGTAAAAGAGTGAATAGTTCACCACCAATGTTCTAATTTATTTTCCTCCCTCGTTGTGCGGCCACTACACCCGTAGTTACTTTAACATTACCACAATAAAACCCCAGCGGAAGAAGAGCGAAGTTGTAAGTATATGAGGTAAAATTGTAAAATTGCCGAACTACTGAGCTGAGTTCCGGATATAGTGAAAATGTTCTCACACTCTTACATTCTAAAAGCTTCTTAGTCTATTCCTTATAAGATTTGAGCGTTTCATATGAGTGTGTGAATGTGTTTCACAAGCGTCTGGGCGAGCATTTCATGTGTATGTAGGCTATATTTAGGTTTTCAGTAGTATGCATGTGGGTGAACGTTTCATATGGTAATGTGTAGGCCCTATGTGTTTCATATGTGTTTGTCTAAGGACAGTCTAAATTATTTCCTAAACGGCCCCTACTTTAAGTAGGCCTGTAGTGTAATTGTCTAATTTATTGGGCCTACCGCCGCTAGGAGGCCAGTTGCAAAACGGCATTTATATCAGCAGTGATGAAGGAAATCCACCAGCAGCTTCTCTTGTCCTATGTAACAAGATTATTCCTTATTGTATATTAAGGAATACTGAAGTTTAACTCCAACATCATCCCGGTTAATTTACTTGAGTCTTTTCACACCAAAAAATCTCCAAGAAAATAAGCCTTTTTTAAATTTTTATATTGAAAACCACACTGAGAATTCATTATTTACAGGGTTAGATGCTACAAGGCAAGCTATTGCCAGATAAGAGATGGACAGAAACCATGACAAAGTTATTATTGGGTGTTTTCATTTCTCCTTACAGATAAAGCCAGTGGTCCACAGCAGAATAATTGTTCCAGCTAGATGGGGGAAGATTCTGCATGAGTCATGCACTATCAAGTCAGTACCGATTTCCCAGTTGTCCTATACTAATGGCACACTCAAAAACATTCCATTAGTGAGAGATTCCATCATGAGCCAAGCTAATAGAACAGTGCACCCATGCCTCATTTAACTGATTCAATTGGGATTGGATCCGAATTGCAAAGCCATTTGTATTTAAGACACAGTGTTCAACCAGTAAAACACAATCACCAATGCTTGCACATTTACCATTGGAATCAGAACAAAATGACCTTGTACTGATCATACATTCACTTCTGTTGAAGAATAACTAAGAGCAATGGAAGTCAAACATTATATATTTAAGAATGGTTATAGTACCAATGTTTTGACTGATGGAAATGTCCTCATAGTTGTTTTGTTTTGTAGTGTTTTTACCAATGGAAACTACTTCGTTCCTCCAGTTCGGCTCCTGATTCCAAAATACACTCTGAGAAACTGGGAGATAGTTCTGGCTATGATAACAGAGAAAGTGCGTCTTCGCACTGGAGCTGTGCGTAGGTATTTAAAATAGACTTTTCAAGGACAATAGGACAGTTTCCTGTGACAATTAACACCAAAGACATACACCGCGTAACAGTCGTTTCAACGTTTTCAACTCATGTACGTGAAATATTTTAGCATGTAGTGAGCTTCATACTGTCTATTTTCCTTGCACCAGTCTGCAGGTTCTTTTTCTGTATTTTTCCCGCACAGATTGTGCACATTAGATGGGACCCCATTATCCAGCTCAGTGGAGCTGGAGAACAACCATTACTATGTAGCGACAGGGATTGAGCGGTTCAGACTGCTGCCGTACTTCCACTGGGTCCAGAGGAAGGGTATCTTTCAGGAATGTAGCCTGGGGTGAGTGGCTTCTGCACTCTGCTTGGCTATCTGTCTTCAGAACTGAGGCTGGGGTATGAAAAAAATAATGTACTTTAGTGATATGCTGAATTTTTTTTGTTTTTTTTTGCCACAGGGAAAAAGAAAATCAACAGAGGCAATATGTTTTAGTTTCATATGTGGTGTGGTCACAGGAGAATAAATAGTTGACACTCTTTGTAATGCCTTTTTTCATGTTTTTTTTCAAACCTAGAGTCCATCTCGATTATGCTTCGCATGTGATAAGCAAAGAAAAGCATAAGAGACATTTGGTAAGTGCTTCCTGTGATTACATCATGAAGTGTTTGAAAACTGCACAGCACACAATCATTTGAAAATAGTTTGTTTTAATCTATTGATACAAAAAGTAATTTAGAAATATTGTGTGCTTTACTAGACGTACTGTTTTTCAACAACTCTTAGAAGGCAACATAAGCAATACCATACCAGATAGTCTAGAGAGTAACTATTAGCCTAACTATTGTAAGTATTTAATCACCAATTAACTAAGAATGTCTCCTTGCTTGAGGCGTCCAATTAGAGAACATTAAGTGGCTTTAATGTCAAACCACAACAAATATTAATGAGGTTCTCAGAATTCTGTGGCGCTGGACGCCCTTGAACAGATTGACCGTGAGGAAGCACACAGCACACCAGACACCCTTCATTTCTCCTGAGTCAAACCATCTCTATTGTGATTAATTACAATGTATGATGCTCACTCATGCAATGGTATGTACACACATCCACACACACGCACACACGTGTTGTCACTATTCCAGCCTGGTGGAGATGAAGATAAGTGTCTCACATACTGAGGCTCAGTGAGTGAGGAGGAGGGAATTGCAGACTCAGCTCTTTGGTTTCAGAAAAGGTCAACGTGAAATATCTGATGTCTCTTTATTACCATGAAAAATTACAGCTTAGCTCTTAACAATAACTCATGTGCCGGAGTTAGAGGCAGTCATCTCTCCTCTCGTGTTGCTCGTCCAATGACTTGATCACACTTCATTAACTCATCTACATTGTGAAGCCGCTAAGATGCAAACGAAGGATCTGATTAGAAGGGCAAACTGTATGAGCTGTGTAAGACTTAGGCGCAATGACTGTCCAATTCAATCACCATTACACACACGTTTAATAGTGCTGATCTATCTACTGCTCTCTTGCTGTGTTAATGACCTTAAGTGCTCCACCATCGTAAAGATATTGCTTCAAGTGGTTGTGCACCCACTCCTTTTGTGGGGCAGAAGGGAATCACTGTCTCTTTCTTTTTCATTTGAACATGAAGCGTTTGGCATCCGCAAACATGAATCTGTTTGATTGTCAAACACACTTTTCCAAGTCCCAGTTATTTCATGGAATGTGTTTTTGGCCTTGCTGTTGGAAAATTCTGCATTGCTTTCCCAGTGCTAACCAGAGGGAGGCGACAGTGACCCAGCTATTTGTTCATCAGACCTTAAAGTAGATGAGCAACAGCTACAGTATCACTGCTAGGGCATACATCTCTCTCTCTCTCTCTCTCTCTCTCTCTCTCTCTCTCTCTCTCTCTCTTTTTGTCCCATACACTTTTCATCTGTAGCTGTGGATGAAGCCTGAGTCTTCTATGAAACATGATTGAGGTGCTGCCTGCTTCTGGGAAGCTCCATGGTATTCTATCTAACTTTAATGTCTATAGCAGGGAGTCTGTTATAAAGCTGTTTTAGGAGGGCCTGTGGCAGGGTCATCAGCCTTGTCCATCACTCCAACACTGAGTTTGATGGTAGTTTTTAAGTGCAGTTCTCAATGCCTTAACCCATCTGTCATTGCTTGACATTTCTTTCTGACATTTTTATCCCCTTACCATTTTCTGAGGGACTCTGATTGCTGTATGACGGCTGGACTGTTTGACATGCCTAAACTTCAGACAAACTGGGATTACATCTTATTTTGAATAAGGTTGTGCACATACACACACAAATAGGCGTGTCAATCGCCCATCCTTGTTCGCTGGAACCTGTCCAGAGTACAGTTGGGGGGTAGTTTTAATGTGTTTTTCATGTTTCTGCTCTGCTGTTTTGACGTCTAACATCATGGAGGGATGTGGTGGAATGTGATAACCCTCTCAAAGTTCAAGTAGGCCAGAAGCAGCTTGTTCTTGCCACAGGGATGGTTGTATGAAACAAAGACCTCTAAATATTGAACAGAAACCCAGGGCGCCTTCCCCGCAGAACCAGGGCAGGTGTAATAAGGAGAAGCTGAACAAATGATCCTTCCAAGGGTCAGTGGGGCTGAGCGAGCTGTTTGAGCTGTGCCCCGTCTGCCGGCCCAGCCTCTGTCAATAGAAAGCCTGCGGTCTGAATTTGAGATGTCTCACCGCTCACTGAGGTCACTGGGAATTGAAAGTAGGAGTGATCAGTAAACCTTTGGCCTCTGCCTGCGTTTTGAGAAGGGTGGCTAATAAACATCCATCATGTCCCACGATGCAGTGTTAGCACGCTAACAAACACCCAGTGCCTGCGGTGTAGGCTTCAGAAAGACACACAAAGGGATCGGTTCACTTCCCCCATGCCCCCAAGCCCTGAGAGAGCCGACTGAAAACAACCATGATGGGGAGAAATACATTTAATAAAACATTTGAACATTCCCATTCCTTGTCCTCCAAGGAGTGAATATCTCACCTCGATGCCGGGTGTTGATATGTAACGCATGTGAAATTCAGATTTGTTACCCGCATACCCAACAACCACTCTCCTTTTCTTCTCTTTCTCTATTTCTGTTTCTCTCTCTCTTTCTTCCTCTCTTTTTTCATCACAACTCTCATATTGTAGGCATTCCCATCAATAACTGCCTGTTGGCTGCCAAAAAGAAAGATATTCCCAGGATTTTTCCCCCCTCCAAGCGTGTTTGGATTTTCTCTGTTTGATCTGGACTGTTAAATAAGACGAATGCTATTAGAAATTCATGGCTGCTCCTTTCTATCAATAAATGATTAGTTGGCAGTGCTTGCCAGTGATTGATTGGCTGTGCATGAGATGTATTGGAACCAGACTCATTCAATGCCAGCACAGTCACTGGGGACACGCAAAGCTTATCAGCGCCTGGACAACTTAGAGCAATGTTAGAATAAAAAGACTGAAAGAGAAGCTACATCAAAAACACCCACTGACTACCTCTTTATATTAAAAGACCATACACATTCCATCCCTCATGTTTATTCAACTAAGGGCCTCACAGCTTAGTTTAATATTAATGTTGTTTTCCACAATCCTTTCCTGTACCTGTCATTTATTTCAATAGAAGTAAAGGCTACGACATCACATGTAACAGGATCATTTTCAACATATTCCCACATGTAAAGAATCAGTCATCATATAGAATGTTGATGGGGTTTTATAATCAAAATGTCCAATAGTTCATGTCCAAAACCAGAAATTAATTGAACAGAACCCCATCCCTTATTCTCGGTGATCAAGTAAAGATAACATGTACCAATGGGAGGTTTTGCTCTGAAGCTGGCGTGCCCCGGGTACAGCAACTTGAAGAAGTTGAGCTCATCCAGAGACGAGGTGGTGGTGTGCTGTAGAGGAACAACAGCCTCATGCATAAAGATGTGCCCCGTCTCTCACTATCTGTGTTCACCAACCCACATGCTTTGTTTCATGTGCTGTAGTTTACAGATCACAGACTCAAGGCAGACTCTCTGTTCTACGCCAAGCCTGAGAGAGCCAAGCAACAGAAGCATGTCTCTCAAACCCCTCTCTTCTCATCAGGGGGTACGTACACACACACACACACACACACACACACACACACACACACACATGTACACTTGCACTGAATCCTCACTGCACTCAGTACACACTATCACTTGCCAGACATGTTCCCCTCTTCCTCTCTATATCTCACGCACAGCCATCTTATTTGATTGTGTATGTCCCTGCATGGAAACGTGTGCATACGTGTGGGCACCCGGTGTGAATACACTGGAGAGCCCCCCGTTAAATCATGGCAAGGTGCCACAGCAGCCTAGAGAGAGCACGGCTATGAGGTGAATATTTTACCCAGCTCTGCCTCAAATAGGATCATAAATTAATTCAGCGCCAAGCAGGGAGTCTTCTCAACCTTGCCAGGGACGTCTCTCTCTCTCTCTCTCTCTCTCTCTCTCTCTCTCTCTCTCTCTCTCTCTCTCTCTCTCTCTCTCTGTCTCTCTCTCTGTCTCTCTCTCTGTCTCTCTCTCTTTTTGGGCACAAAGGAAGTCAGGACCACCATCAATCATTCATTTCATCACTATTTCATCTGACGGGAGATTGTTTTGGGATAGCACTTTGCATTTTTATAACTGCTGCTTTTTTTTCATTATTATTTTATTATTTTGCTCTGTGGGCACATTTATACAAGACTCAAGGGGCATTCTTTCTTTGCTAGCAATGCAGTTTTCTCTGTTACCTGTTTTACACATTTTTCAAACATTGTATATGAATATCGGCAACATGACATCCCAGGTGACTATCCTCACAAACAATGCATACAATAGCTGGCTTGTGTGGGCCTCTAGCTGGCATTGTTCCCTGAGTGGCGCTAGCAGAGTTCAGGGCTCTGAGCAATGGGCCTGGTCATGCCCCAGCAGCTCCTAGGCCTGGAGAGCATGGCCTGACAGTGGAAGCAGACAGAACACTAACACTGACTGACAGCCTCATTGATTAGGTCACAGTTAAAGGAAAAAATAAGGAAGAAGCAGAGAGGGGGACCACAGAGTTGGCCAGGTGACTGACTGACTGGCTGCTTCGCCAAATGCCCGGCTGGCTCAGTGACTGACTGATTGGTCAGCTGACTGGCTGTCAGCATGAGCAGTAATAGTGATTAATGGCTGTCCTCAGAGGGCAGTGTGTTCAGAGCCCAAGCCAGGAGGAGGGAGACCGCAGGTGCCGCAGAGATACCAGAGGACGAGCAAATCAAAGTGGACCTGCCAGTCGATCAGGTAACGCGACTCCTCCGGCCCCAGGGGAACCGGGCGAACACACATCAAATGAGATGACCCGGACTAGAGGGCTTGTGCACCAGTCATACCTCCACATCTTTAGTGAACCAGAGCCGTCTGGGACACAATCACACACACGGGAGTGTGTGGTCCTGTTTCCACACAAGTTCCATGAGCCAGCGTGTCCGCGTGTGTGTCTGTCCGTGCCTGTCTTTGTGTCTGTGTCAATGTGTGTGCTCGTCTGGAAGTTTATGTCAATGCGTGTGCCTGTGTGTATGCACAAATCTGTGTCAATATGTGTGTGTCATTGTTGTGTGTGTGTGTGTGTGTGTGTGTGTGTGTGTGCACTCCTAGGTTGAAGCGAAGGTCGTGGAGGAGGAACAGTGTGACGCCTCCCACAGCTCCGGCAGGGCCTCCTCGGTCCGCTTCAGGAAGGTCAGTGTGCTGTCCACAGCCCTCCCAAGGGGGCCTGCCATGTAGCCAGCTAGCCCGCACACTCGGGGAGCTCCACCAGAGAGATTTATGACTTGCCACAACACAGAGTGCCAGCCATAGCTTTATTTCCCAGGGGTGGTTAAGGAAAGGGTATGGTCTGTCGCTCAGTTCCTTGCCCCACACTGTGACTCTTTGACTTTTTTCCTCCATCCTCCTCCCAAGTTTGGATGCCTTCAGTGACTCCTATGGCACATGCTTCTGAACACAGTCCACTGCTCCTGCACAAACAGCAGCTTGCTTCAATATTAAGTGCTGTTGTAGCGTCCTTGTTGATGGCTGACTTTTCCTCTCTCTGTTTTTCTCTGATGTCACACAAACCTCTTGTTGGTGTCCATCCACGTGTCCGCATAGCAGCCTGTGGAGTTGGGCCAAGTCACGAGAACCCCAGCCCAGCAGATTCCCCAGAAGGACCCTGCTAGGACCAAGGCGGTACATGGATGCTATGTAGAGTAGCAGCAGTCCCCAGATCACTGTCAATACACAGTCTCCTGTCTCTAAACCTGGCTCTGACCATTTTTAGCTGTGACCAGCAGCTCTATAGCCCACTCTGTCTGTGTCTGTCTGTCTGTCTGTCTGTCTGTCGTGAAGACCAAGGCTAACCGAAGCACCAATTTTCTCCTCATTACAATCATTAATGTTGATTTAATGATACTGCCTAATTTATCCATCAGTCGGCTGAGCATTTCTTCTTAATTAATAATGTGAGATATGCCAATACAGAAAAGGAGATACTGGATCAATTGACCGAACCCTCCCCACCCCCCTCCCCCGCCGCGTCTCCCAGTCGATCCTCTTCAGAAATTAGCGATAAAAAAAACCCTATCGATCCCCCCCCCCTCGTCATTGATTTCCTTTAGTCTTTTCTGACGCAATTACTTCAGATCCGTCTCCCGGTGTTTTCTGGTGCCTATTCCGCCAGCCTTGGTTAGCTGCTCTCACACTGTTCCCCCCCCCTACACATCCATTCTCAAGGTCAACTTTAATCAAGCTCAGGCACTGTCACCGCCGGCTACAGCCCAGAGATGGGGAGCCACTCTGCAGGTTGATGGCCAGGCAGAACCCACTGCCCCCTGGGTCCAGACCAGAATTATCACCCCCACTGTTCTTCAGACTTGGACACTCATTACTCCACTGTGAGAGGCTTGTTGTGCCGGCCCTGGGCCATGGCAACTAACAGTCATGGAGCAGCCGATGAAGGTGCTCAGTCAGGGTCTGCAGTGTTCTCTGTTGCTCTACGCCACTGTAACATCCTCAAGGGCCCACAGATAAGCAGTGACTACAGGCATGCGATGAAACCCTGTTCCTCAGAGATTTTTTAAAAGATGAGGCCCCACACACATCTGGACAAACACACGCACACGCGCTCTCATGCACACACACAGACGCACAAATATAGTCACACTGCAGGCAGCCAATCCCTTTCCCTCAGGACAGCACAAGCCTGCACCAGAATGATGTCATCTACTCCTCACACCCATTGACACATTACCTCCTGTAGTTCCTCCTGGCTGACCCCGCCCCCCTCTCCTTCAGAAATCTGTTGGCTACGTGAGCAATGACCCAGCGATTTACAGTGACACCGCTGCCTGCTGTTTGTAATAAAGCACTAGGATTGATTGAAGGCAAAAAAAGGTGTGTTCAAGCAGCGTGGCATGTCGTAATTCACCCACGATATTACTCATACTCACACACACACACACACACACATGTACACATGCTTCTGTGCCGTGGCTGTGTGTGTGACACAGCTCTGTGCTAGCTGGCACTCGGGTGTGCAGTTCATCACAGGCACTGGCAGGAGTGACTTCCTGATGATGCCCTTCACACTTATTGGAATTTTACTATGTGGTGTAAATTGTGTGTGTGTTAATGCAAGTTTGTCAATCAGTGATGGAAAGGACTGCTCTTTCAGTCTCTCCCTCTTAGTCTTTCTCTCACTCTCCTCTCTTTTACTCATTCTCCCTACTTTCACTGACGCTCTCTCTCCCTCTCCTCCTTAGTTGTGGTTTTATTGTGGTGCATGAATAGCTACTTTACTGGTGAACAAAGACATACACAGCTTTGTTTGTCTGGGTTGAGAGAGGATTCAAGGACACAATGACGTGTTCCTAAACCATGCTCCTGCCGCATTTGCATCTCCATTATCATCCCAAAGCATGAAATGTCACGGGAGAGAAGGCTTGATTTGATCTGTTTCACTAAAGCCACTTGGAGACATTTTGTCACATTTGTGTTCTTTTTACTTATTTCGGGCAATGCAATAGTTCTTCAGAGGAAAATCTGCTTTCAGAAGTCAGGCGTTTCAGAGAGGCACAAGAAAGCCCCTGTTGTGCCTACTGCAATGAGGGGGGAGAGAGAAATAGAGAGGAGTGAAAGATATCGCTAGAATAGAGCTGACTAGCTGACCAAAGGCCTCCTGCTGAGTCTCTCCTCTTCCTTGTACCCCCAAAAATCATCAGATCCCACTTTCTATGGTTAGATCCCTTCCTTCCTTTGAGCTGCACATTCAGACAGAATGTAGAAGAGGGAGGGGGTAGAGCCCTCGCCGGGCTTGTCTACATGCAGCCTATTCCTGCTTCTTTCTCCTCCAGGCACCCAACTGTCAAGGCCCACGACTGCACACGCTGAGATTAACTTAATCTATAATTTATCACACAGTGCATCTCAGACCGCCCGGCCCCACTCTAACGTAATCTGACATTATACCCCCCCCATCCCCCTACCCCCACCCACACTTCTACACCCACGCACACATTCACCCTCATCTGTCAGATGCAGCCTCACCTTCCCCCAAGATCAACCCGGTGCTCCCACGTATGCCAGTGGAGTCAGGCCTCCTGTCATGCACAGCATGGGCCCATCTTCCTGCAGCCTCTACAGTAATGCTTCTGGTCTCTGTCGCCCTCTTCTCGTCCTCTAGACTGTAAAGGAACCTCCCACTGTGTTGGCGACAGCCAAAGCAGGAGGCAGACGCCCAGCCGTAATCTAAACATGACGTAGCCTCCAATCAAAGCCCTCCCTGGTCTGTACACCTGCTTCCTGGTGGCTCGACACTATGTGCTTGATGTTGTTGTTGTTGTTGTTGTTTATGATTCATACCCGTTCTACATGAATGGGAGTGCGTGTGATTACAGCATACAGGAAATGAGTCACCTAGGGGGGCTCTCTCAGTGGCTTTTCCTGATGAATTCTCCCTGCACGGTTCAGATAAATGACTCTGTTTCTTCTCCTAATGCCTGAATCAACAGCAGGGGGGATTGTGGGTAAGTGTGGATATGGCGAGGCCCCGCCCTCTTCTCTGGAGATGAATCACCTCATTGATTCAAAGTGAATCGAGTCATCTAATAACCTCATGATATTTAACGGTGTACAAAAAAATATTAAACGCACCCCGTACACATCTATGGATATATATTTTTTACAAAATAACACAAGGCTTAATGGTGCATAAAATGAAGGTTTGTTAATGTTGGTGGTACCCCAAGGCTATGTTTCTTCACTGTCATCGCCCCACATAACAGAGAAAGACAGGCCGGCAGTGGGACTGTAGACTGTGTGGACGAGGTGAAGGTCTCTCAGAGCCCCTTGTGGTTCTTTACTGGAACTCTGCTTCAGATCAACACCAAGAGTCTCAATAAGGTGTAGTCATATCAAAAGGGGACACAATCCAATACTATAGATTCTAGTGAATGTATAATTAATTTTTGCATTGGTAAATATATTTTCTATGATTACACAAAGAACACATTTCCTGTAATTGTCACAATATGACAAAAAACAGTTTATATCAATAATGTTAAGACATTATGATGCTGTTATCAGATCCAGACCTTCATTGGATTATTTAGTTGCTCAGAGTAACCCAGTACTTTGTCCTGCACACCCACTAGAAGGAAACCTTTCACTTCAGTCAATTACTACAGCTGCTGTATTCCGTTTTTGAATTAACAATATTTTCATAGGGACATGAAAATGATGAGTTGAGAGCACTCAAATTTGACATCAGATCATTAAAAATGTCATTGAGGCAATATAACTTACTTGCCTCCCTATGTTGCGCTGTAAAATGGTTAAACCTAAAGCCATAAGTTTAAACATGAAAAATACAATTGATTTGTTCAATTTTTATGATGCTATCAAAATGAAAGACCAGTCTTTCTAAACTAATTACCTTCCAACTGAACTAATTACGGTAGCAGTCTCTGTGTTTCCTACGAAAGACGGAGTGTGTGTGTGTGTAGATGTGTGTGTGTGTGTGTTAGCGTATGTGTGTGTAGATGTGTGTGTAGATGTGTGCCTGTGGTTATTGTTAGATAATCACACTCTATTCCCTAAGTTGTTTTTCCTGTCAATTAAGACAATCTGTTCAGAATACTTTAATGGTCAGCAATTAATGTTTCTCTTTTCATCAAGAACAAAGCGACCTAATTGGTGTAGAATTGCAATCCCATCGGAGGGTGACACATAATCAAATATGTATTCATTTGAAAGGATTTTCTGACAGGAAAAATTGGTGGTTTATTCTTTCAAAGCCGGGAAGAATACAGATGAAGTGCCGGGACTACGTTACAAACATGGTTATCATGCTGCAGGTGGTGCAGTATTACAGTACATGTACATAGTACATGGCGCAATTGGTTAAGGCCATAGACTGCACGTGGCTTGGTTTGTCTGACAGCACTTCACCCGCTCCCGATACATGTCTTCACAGTGGTAACCCTGGTAACCCTAACAGTTATCCACATGAAGTAGTCCATCCCTGGGGGCTGATATTGTCAGGGTTATGGAAAGCCTGCCTACAATCCCGTGCCTAACGCATGCATATGTCTGGCGTCACCCTCCTCCCTGACAGGCTGCACAGTACATTTGGAGCAGAGTCCACCTGCTGGTGACAGTGAATGAGGGTTGGACGTGAGGACAATGCAGACCTGCCTGGAGATTAGGCTGACTTCGTTGCAGCTCCACTGGGGATAAAGAGCTCCAGGGCCAGTTGTTAGAGAGAAAAATGAGGAGAGAAAAAGGGGGAGGGGGGGGGGGTGGGAGTAGACAACATGAGTCCCTAGTGGTTGAGGCTGTGCTGTTTGATCCAAACAGGCTAGCTGTTGAATGCTGCTGTCGGGTAATCTTGATATTGACTTCCTTTGTTTGTTCCCGTGGAAACACGTCTTTTGGAAGGTGTTCAAGTGTTTTCTTTTTTCCCCCAGTAAGATTCACTGATGCTACAAGATGTCACGGTACCATTGGACACTGAAATACTGACTGGGCTTTTAGTCTAGATACACAAGTATGTGGTAGGGTGAAGATCTGCGACAAACAACTGTGAGAACAGATGACTGAATCGGATAGGAAACATTGGGGAGTCTGAGGGACGGTGCTGCTGACATGATGGGAGGCTCCATATGAAGTGTGTGTGTTTCCTAGATGGGAGGCCCGTGGTGGCTCTGCCTCAGTCACCATGATAAGACATGAGCTAGAGAGTGTCTGTGATGTCCCGGGGCTGAGGGGCCCCACCGCAGAGACAAGCACTCCCAAAATAAAAACATTTGGGGGGGGTGGCAGTGAGTGATATCAAGTCCTCTCGGCTTGCTGCAGCAAGCTAGCGGGAGGCGGGCAGCAAAGGGAGGCGTCTTGGGGGACAGCGGAGTGACGAAGACTTTTCCGACCCTTCGTCTCAGCCACTCACAGCAGCCCCAGATAAGCTTTTCCTTTGGGAGACGTGGTGTCAGTGTTACATGTAGGGTCAACACAACAGGAGACCTTCCATATATTGCCCGTCAGGATTAATTATCCCTCCATTTTCACTAGAGACTTCCATTGATCTTCGGCTTTTATTCTGTGGTTCTTCTTGTTTTTCCCAGTTCCCCCAGCATACTGGAGCAGTAGCTTTGCTATCCTAGAAAGTTATGGCCAGACTTTGCATCATCTCTTGTTTCAACTCCCTCCCTCTCTCCCTCTCTGCCTATATCAGTGGCTCTTAAACCCTCCATCCAAAAGGGGTCTTAAGAATCTCAGAGCAGGGCTTTAGCAGGAATTCTTTTTCACTGACCCTGCACCCCTCGACCGTGTGTGCGGTCGGGGGTGGACTAGCTCTCCCTGTAGCAGATGGCCTACATAGATATGGCTTAACGCTGTATCCCCTCTCAGGCCGGCCCGGCACAGCACCGCCCAGCGCAGGGCAGTCAGTCTCACACTTGAGCCATGTGGGTGGTCGGCCACAATAGCACTCTCTCTTTCTCCGTGGAGCTCCGCAAATGCAAGCAGGTGTCCAAACACAGCAGCGGCTCTGAGACCCCCCTGTGTGGCCCCCAGCACCTCCGGCCCTTCCCCATTTACAGGACAGTGAGGGAGTCCAGGGCTTGGCATTGTTGCCATGTCAATGGCTCTCCCATAAACCACCCTAAGCCCCTCTCTTCACCTCAACGTGGACCGTAGGGGCCTGCTTTGCATTCCTTATTGGCACTCGATCAGCATTTGCGTTGACTGACTTGCCTGACATCTTGAAGGAAAATGGGATTTGGCTTCAGGACTCACAGTGTGAAATCCTATCACAGCCTCTATCTGCAATGACATTTATTCAAAGTCCTCCAGCCATTTAAATCTGTGAGATTTACTCAGATATTTCTTCTCTTTGGAAATATCCATCCCGACTCAAAACCTGATTAAATGACATGCATTGAGGAACCTTTGTCACAGGAAAGGGATGCTAGATGGCAGCAAGACCATCCAGACTGAGGGAATCCATTGGCACAATGAGGTCAGAAGGACCTACGGTGTTGCAACCCCCTCATAATTCTGTCATTCTGAAGTAAAGACCTGGTCCATTTATAAAGAAGCTTCCTGTCACACCTAGACTCTTGGAGCAGCCTGCCACGCTCTGCTTCTCCTGAGTTTTGATGAACCATTGGTTCCACCTGCCCATTTGATTTGATATTTAAACCTTTGTAGATTTTTGCAGTTTGTAGATTTGTTGTGAACTTTCTCTAGTTCAGTCCAAGCGTTGGAATGGAACAATGCCTTTTGCTTCAACATTTAAAAAAAGAAGGAATCAGAATTGTTATATACTGTATACCTTGAAGACTTGGTAAACTCTGCTGTTGTTTGACTACATTTATGTTTGTGTTACTACTTCCCGGTGACATCTACATTGTAATTCTCACAAAGCAACTGCCTTTTTTTTTTCTTTCAAAACCTTGAGATAAGTTTCACAAGGCATGCCTTGGCAGCAGTGACCCATTGAGGAGAGAACTTCACATGTTTGAGCTTCAGTCTCTGCTAGAAACAACCAAACGTTCTAGATTTCAGACCTGACCCTGCCAGACAGCTGTGCAAGCTCAGCCCCGCCCCCGGTCAGCCAGCCCGTCACAATGCTGCTCTTGGACCTGACTTCTGACCTTGTCTGCAAAGCGTCAGCGTACAGCCGGGCTTGCATGTCAACCCATTGGCCATTTAAACCGAGGCAGCTAAATTACAGCAATTACCCTTCCTGTGTGGCCCTCTTAGCCCTCTCTCTCAGCTTGTATGTTTGTAAAACTTTATTAGACATGGTAATTGCAAACGCTGGGATGTGGGTCTGACTGACTATAGCAGGATACAAAAAAACACGAGGGGAAAATGTATTTATGGAGTCAGGTGGCTGAGCGGTTATGGGGCTAGTTATCAGAAGGGTGCCGGATCGATTCCCGGCCGTGCCAAATTACGTTGTGTCCTTGGGCAAGGCACTTCACCCTACTTGCCTCGGGGGAATGTCCCTGTACTTATTGTAAGTCACTCTGGATAAGGGCGTCTGCTAAATGACTAAATGTAAATGTATTTATAACCGTTGTGAGATGGTAATAATATCCATACTGTTCACATTAACAAGGTATCTTTCTGGCATGTAATAATACATTGAGAGATTTATCTCACGTGAAGACCATGGCAACAACCTTGTAAAAATCATAACACAAATCAAATTGAAATGATTGTAACAGAAGGCTGCATGCAGAACATGATGTAATAATTTGCTTGACTAACTGGTAACTGCAGCAAGTCCTGCATTAGAATTGGTTTCTGTATTGTACAGTTAATTTTCCATAATAGTCTGGAAACAAAATGTTGTTGAGCCCACCTTTTTGGGCCACCTCTTAACATCACATATTGCCTGACTTTACACCCTGCAATACCGTGACGTTCGTTACCATCGTTGATCACGTGACCCAGCTATTGAACACTGGAGTGAAATTCATGCGTTGAAACCACCTCCACCCCTCTGAACACCTGTAAAATGAATATGAGGCCATCAATTGAACTGACAACCATCATAAAACATGCCACGCTTTAACAGCAGAAAGACTTACAGCAACCCTGCTGTACATCTCAATATAAACAGTCTCCCCCACTCCTGAAGGATCATTTCATCCATGCAGGCATTCTCTCCCATCTCCCCTGGACCTGACCGTACTGTACCCATACTCCCCTGCTGACATTCATCATCCATGTTCAAGAGTGGGTGAAGATACATTCAGAAAACCAGGCCCAGGTTGAAATGCTCAGATATATCCGGCAACAAGAGAATTAGATCCTCTGGAGGGAAAGAGAAATCAGTTTTAGGGGAACCATTTTTTTTTTTTTTTGCCTCGAGCTATTTGGTAATGATTATGAAAATGTAAATAAGACAGTTAGTGTGATGTAACCTAATTTGCTGGTGTAGAAGCTGCCATTATCTCATCTACCTTAATGCCCTGGCTTTATGTTTGTCATTGTAGAGGTGGGGGGTGGTAGTGAGCCTGCCAGTGATCGAAACCCTCTAATGCAATTGACTACCTGCTGGTCCTGACATTAATAAAGATGGAACGTGTAGAGGAAATTAAACCCTCACTTTCCTATTGTAATGAGATCTTATCCATCACACTTTGGTCTTTAACCCACAACGCCGGCGGAATATTCCAACCGGAGCTAAATCAGGGCCACACTGGATGTCCTCTCTCTGGCTTCCATCTCACATCCTCTCTCCCTCCCTCCCTCTCCCTCTCTCTAATCTGATCTCTCTCTCTCATTCTTACTCCCATGCTCACTCTCTCCTTCCCTCTCCACCTCCCTCTCCCTATCCCCCAAACTTCCTCTATATCTTACTTCTGTGCTCTATTGCTCTCTTTCTCAGTATATCTCTCTCCCTCTTTTCTCTTCACATATCTTCCCCTCCTCTTCATCACAATGACCCCTCTCTCTGTTTTCAGAGTCTGTGTGGACATGTACACGTGTGTGTTCCAAATTGTTTTTGTGCAGTGAACCATGGACTTTCTGTCGCATGCACAGGTGTTGCACAGCTCCACAGCACAGGTCCTCCAGTGGGGACTTCCCTAGAACCTGCTAGACTCTCCATTATTGATGAGACAGTGTCCTGGAATCGGTGTGGCAGAATAAGTCTGCTTTCCTAGTGTGTGTGTGTGTGTGTGTGTGTGTGTGTGTGTGTGTGTGTGTGTGTGTGTGTGTGTGTGTGTGTGTGTGTGTGTGTGTGTGTGTGTGTGTGTAAGAGTGGCACAGCTTCAAGATGGATCGTAACCAACCTGGCTTTCACTTACATGAATCCCATGCCCCGTTGTGACTGCAGTTGCACTCTTACTGCTAGCAGGTAAGGGAGACCAGGCTGTTTTGTGGCTGTCCACAAGGGGGCAGTAGCTATACAGTAGAGGAGAACAGAGGGAGGGACTGGAACCATCCACTATTCAGACTGGACAGGGTTAAAGTTAATGTATAGAGCAGGACATGGGACACTATATAAATTAGCATTGGAGTGTATAAGGCCAGGCTTCATGATCATCTCCTGATGGGAGTTCTTTATGTACCTTATTCTCTTGCCTATCATCTAATGCAGTCCACTTCCTGCAGGGGAGGAAACCATGGAGATAGGAAGAAGAAAAAAAAAACCTTTTAAACTTAATAGGAATCCTGATCAAAGGATTCCAAGGGTCCAACTTGTCTCTGGAGCAAGCCTCTTGCAGAGTCCTGACACGCTATCCTTCTGGGAGACATTGTTATGTTCTGTGTATGAGCTGTCATATGCTATAGACTGGTAGAGAGATCCCCTGGAAGCCAAGGTACACTGTGTTCTCTTTCCTCTACCGCCTCTCACTTACCTCTCCTCTTGCCCCTCCCTACCCAATCTTTCTGTTGCCTATCCTCTCGCTCGCTCTTTCGCTCTCTGGTTCCCTGTCCTGTTCTTTTCTCTTTCCCCCCCTTTTCCACCCAACTCACTCTTATCTCCTCCCCTACCTCTCTCTCTCTCTCTCTCTCTCTCTCTCTCTCTCTCTCACACACACACACACACACTGGGATCCTACCGGTATGTATATTCCAAGCCATAGTATCCATCTGTCTGAATGAGCAGGATATACACAAAGCAGTGTTTTGTCTCCCAGCCCTGCATCACTGCAGGTTACGGAGCTGTGAGTCCTTATGGAAGCAGGGCCTGCCACTCGGGCAGCCACACAAGGCTTTGCTGCCCCCGCCCGCCACATGGCCCTGCACCAAGGAGTGAAATACAACTAGCAAGGGAGACACACGGAGCATGGTTCCCTTGGGACGGCACGGACTGAGGAGCGGAAAGGGAGGGATGAAAGGACAGACCCACATCAGCGTAGACTGCCACTGTAAATCCTGTGGCTGCCCAACGGTGTTGTGATGTCACATGAATAGCAATGAGGCGCACTAACAAAGTCCCAGTTTCTTTTATCACTGGCCATCAATCTGAACCAGCGATCGCTTCTCAGCAGATGGACCGTGAAATTCACAGGCTACCTGAAGTTCTCTGGAAACGTCCCAGGGATGCTTAATGTCTCAGGCTTGCCAGGTATTGTGTTTATCATCTGAGACTTTTGCCACACCTCCTATACATCCAGCTAGCATGAGTGGAATGTGAATTTTTTCTCCACTAGAACACAGTATGTGTAGGAATAGTAGGTTAAGGGCTTGACTGTACAAACCTTGTCGCTGTCGTTCTGCCCTTTCGCAGTGAGGTGATGTCATCTGGTGTGTGGGACATCTCCAGTCAGGATCTACAGGTCTGCAGTCCGTGTCTCCCATCCCCTTCCCCAAGCTTATGAGACCATACGTCTGATTATCTGCGATTGCAGGCCCCCACCGCCACAAAACCACATTTAAATCCCCCTCTTCTGGGAAGTCCCATCACTCTATCTGGCAACTTTAACTGCATCTCCTATGATGAGGGAGCATTTACTGTCCACAGCACTTCCCCAGGGTTGCCAGACACGCGGCTGCCGACTCCTTAAACATGCCTGGAGGGGAGAGGGAGTCCATTTTGCATTGGAACCGCACAATGGACATTTACTCTGTGTGTATGTGAGCAGTCCATGACAATAGCCCTAATAAAATACAGCAGCTTCTGCCTCTTCTGTGTCTGGTCTCTGTGCAGGCCATGTCCTGAATCCCTGCTCCCCACCAACCCCCTCTCTCCCCCCCCCCTGAGTCTGGGCCTGTGGAGATTATTGCCTCGCCTAACAGGCCGAGTATATTGCTTTGCCTGACGGGCAAACCTTCCCCCAGCACGGTAACCTCCACAGCAGCCCAGGCTCCGGGAAACTCTTATTTCCCCAGGGACTGCTGAATCAAATTTCCAGCAATCCTCAAAAGAGAAATTCGGTCAGACCCTAACCCCGTCAGCCCCCGTAGGTTTACATCCCCCTGCCCCCCATCTCCACTAGGAGGGTACTCATCAGCATAATGCAGAGCAAATTTAGAATAGGGGTGGCAGTCTAGGAGGCTGTGTTATAGACCCCCCCCCCCCCCTCCTCCAGCCTGCCACTGCTGTGCAGAGCCTCTTTTAGAGACCCCACAACCTCCGACCTCCCCGGACCAATCTCACACCCCTCCTGAGTAGGATCACTTCAGGGCGAGAGAGAATAATGATGAAGATGATGAGGAGGGAGGAAGGTGCTGGGTGGGATGGGATGGGGGGGGAGATCTGTCAGTCTAGACATATGCTCTGGGTTATTATCAACACAAACACACACACACAAACACACACATCACTGCCATCACCTTGCCTATGCTTTCATTCAAACGCCTGGCTGGTTTGAAATTAGAGGCCTCTACCAATCTCTCCCATATAGACAGGTGACTGGTTTCTATCAGTGATACACTCACACTAGATTGATGGCTGGGGCCCAGGCAGAATGTGCATTATACTGTCCCATTCAATGAAGTGCTTGATCCCAGTTTTCCATTGTTGTCACATGTAGAATAGAATTCTGATGGAATAGAATTCCAGTCAACTCTCCAGAAGGAGAGATTTACTTCCCTATGGAGTCACTCTCCGCATTCAGCTGCTACCATCGGCAGGATAGACATCAATGTTCTCAGGAGTTCATACATTTTTATAGCAATATGACTTCTGGTAGGAATGCCTAGTACCTGTGTGGTTGTGTTTATGTGTGTTCTCCCATAGATGGGAACTTTGTCTGCTGTGCTCTTTAAACCCAGTTCCTCTGTCCTTTTCTGGATATGCAATCATATCAAGACCTCTCCTCTTGTCTCTTCTCTTGTGGGTCAGCCACTATTTAATTGGGCCAATGAAAAATTCATGGGGCTCCTGGCCAGATCAGAGAAGTTATGAGAATAAACGGGCACTGACAAGGCCCATAAATCACTATGAAATTTACAATAGGTCAGGTGTCGTGTTCAGGAGGACAATTTACAGAGCCATTTGAAATTGGAAGAGCAATTAACATGTGGAGAACTGTAACTGGACGAGGTTACGCTGTTCCGAAGTAAGACACTTCTGTAGACATTTCTGGAAATGGGGCAGCATGTCAACCCCAAATTAAGCTTGTTTTTCCTGAAAGAAAAATTCAGTGGCATCCGATAAGGTCTTTTAGTGTAATGATGTGAAGGTGAATGTTGATATGGTCTGGAGGGACCAAAAGCAAATGGGATCCTGAGAAGGTGTTTTATTGCCCATGTTTTTAAACGGCTTCTCCTCTCACAGCCTTTAAAGATGTGCAACTTTGAGTCGGCCCATAAAAAGTCTGAATGTAATCCCTCTGCTTTTGTCTTTTTATAGCTCTCAGCCCTTAGGGAGAGAATTAAGCTGAGCTCAGATCTCTATCCACTTTGGTTATTTCAAGTATGGCCCCCATGATATAACTGGTTACCCCATCAGGAACCACCTCTTACACTGTTCTCTGGAAGCAGATGGACTTTCTTTTCATTTCCAGGGGTCTTGGCTGTGAGGAGAAGGGGGGGGGGGGGGGCAGCAGCATTCAAAGTGTGTAAACCTGCTGAGTGTGTGTTCCTCATATCTCAGTAAATGTGGGGCATAGATGGGTCAGCTATGGCAATGGAGTGCCAATATGCGACTGCATTCAGTGCAATGTAACCACAGAGGGAAATGCCCTGAATCAGCTTTGACAAACAGCTTTCTCTGGAAGTGTGTGTATGTGTGTGTAGTGAACACTGTCACACACCTTGTCAGTCCTAATAAACGATCTATCTGTGAAATATGTCTGTGTGCTATTAGCAAATTGTATGTTGATTACATCATCAGCCGTAGCAGCTAAAACCATCCTCAAAGCTTTATGGACATATCCAGCATTATATAACTAAAACTCCACCCAGACCTCTACTTCCTAAGTGCCTGTCATCTAACCTATCCAAACATATCCATAAACCACAAAGTTAACTTTGTATGATCTCCTGAGAAGATGCCAAGAAACAATTTCTGCTGAGTGAAGGTCAGTCAGAGTGTGTAAAATCAGGTGAAAAAGAGTACTGCTCGCTTAATTTATACTCATAAAGCGTTTCCCGGGATAAACTCTAGACCCCTTGAGTAAAAAGCTACTGCTGTTTGGGTCTTGCACAGCCAGGAAAACCAAACGTGTGTTACTTCATTCCATGAGTCACTCAAAGATTTATTTTACCTCAAAGGCTTCACGCGGTTCCTTCGTTTTAATCTGAAATCAAACAGTAGGCGGCTCATTCCAGACGGAAATCTGTGCTGTTGTGGAGTAGACAGGGTATCAGCAGTGGGCGCCGTGCGTTGATTAGGTGGGGCCAGAACTCACAGCTAGTCACATGACGGCTCAGGAACACTTGTGAGTCTGTGCCGCCGTGCGTTATCAGTTAATGAAGTCCAATGGTACACTGTGGAGATAAGGTTCTCCTCTCTGGGCTCCCTCCCCCCCCCCCCCGCTACAGTGCTCATTAGCTGGCCCTGTGTTACAAGGGGAGGGCCTGTGTCTAGGCCTGGCTGGCTGGCTGGTAGGTTGACCGCTGGTTGACTGGCTGGCTGGTTGACTGGCTGACTGGTTGGCTTGCTCGAAGCCTTGTAGGCTGGCTGGCTGGTCAGGTGACTAACTGGCTGACTGGTTGGTTGGTTGGCTGGCTGGTTGACTGGCTGGCTGGTTGACACGCTGGTTGACTGGCTTGCTAGCTGGCTGGCCGGTCAACTGGCTGAACGGTTGGCTGGCTTGAAGGCTTGCAGGCTGGCTGGCAGGCTGGCTGGCTGGATAGACACTGGGCAGTTATACATCAGAGGAGAAACATAAATACATCGCAGCCAGGCTGTGAAACCACAGTGGCCTCATTGAACTTTAATTAGACATGGTGTCTGAAGTGTTGTGTCCATGGGTATGGTAAAAACACAACCTTGCCAGGAGCGTTGACAATGTTGACGTTCTGCTCAAACAGAATATTGCTATTAGGCCTACAGTACGCACTTCCTCAAGGGAGCAACAACATACAGACACCTTGTTTTTAAATGTTGTTTCAATCTGCTCTCCTGGATTATAAAGATGATATAGATGCACTAACAAACGCACAGTTTTTGGTGTGGCATAAGTGGACATAGCCACATAGCGCCTCTGGGGTTCTTGAGATTGGACTCCATGATGTTTTATTCATCAATAAACATTTCGCAAGCAGCTGAAGAAGTGCCTGCAGCGATAACATGTTGTCCTGACAAGAGAGCATATGTCTGAGTAGCCTTAGAAGACTCGTAATATGATGTTGGTGTGATACAAACTCATCAAGTCTGAATGTTGTTCATTACAGCAGTCCTTGTCTGGGAGCTGCAGGGGTCAGCCTCTGTCACAGAGGGTGGGGGAGCAGAAAACACTCTTCTCTGAAAGTCATGATCAATGCAAGCGGCACCAGCGCAGCCTCCCCATCCCCCTTTCTCCTTTTGAATATATCAGCCAGTCTTCCTTCTTTGTAGTTTCCTTTTAAGCGAACCAAAGCACTTTCTACTGCCTCACCAGCTGGCTTGGACACACTCCCTACCTCTCCACACGTCGACTTTATGCCTTCAGCTGGCTTTTTTTCTTCCTTTCTTTCAGTATTTCTTTCTCTCTCTCTCTCTCTTTCTCTCTTTCTCTCTCTCTCTCTCTCTCTCTCTCTCTCTCTCTCTCTCTCTCTCTCTCTCTCTCTCTCTCTCTCTCTCTCTCTCTCTCTCTCTCTCTCTCTCTCTCTCTCTCTCTCTCTCTCTCTCTCTCTCTCTCTCTCTCTCTCTCTCTCTCTCTCCTTCCTCTCCTCTCCCCTCCTCCCTCCATATCCTCTCCTTGCCTGGCAGGTGCACCAATGTGTGTCCTGAAAGGGAGTCTGTCACAGGAAGTGACAGGAAGTGAAGCCTAATTAGCTCCAGCAGACAGGTACCTGCTAACACAGCTCGACTGCCTATACTCTCTCTCGCCGGTGCCAGTCCGCAGATATGGTGGGGAGGAGGGCATGAGCACCAACCTATTGCGGAGATGAGCCTCGATTGAGATGTTTGTTCTTTCGCGCGTATCATCCTGATCTGATAATTACTCAAATATACCCGGTGTTTCTTTAGGGTTGGTCGATGCCTCGCCGCCTCAATCAAGGTCAAGTTTGAAGATGACAGAGATCTGGAGAGATGATGATAGGATGAGCAGGGGATATCTGGGTTTCTTTTGGGAAGTATATCACAGACAAGTAAATCAAGGATTTAGAAGAGCATGTTCTTCATCAGAATCTTGAAACCGGTTCAATTTGGCAACATATTTATGTCGCTGCTGTGTGTTGCTCTCAGCTCTTGGAACAAACACAGGATCCAAGCTAGCACCTGAGTGCGCTCATTTCCAGATATGCATCTCATTACTGACGAAAGGTCAACGTTTACCTCCGTGCCATCTGTTTTCTCTCAGTGTTCAGCAATTGGTATTGATTTCAGTCAAATTGGAGAAATGGCATAATAGGCGACAAGCATAAATTGCTAAGGCTAGAGTTACAACATAACAAATTAGGTTCAAAAAGTCCAAGTCAGCAAAACAGATGCAATACGCATTGTATCCATCCTCATTATTCCTGTTTTGTCCAGACAAAAATGGCCCAGCAATCAAAAAATGCAATCATGAGGAAGGAATCAATATAAACAGTCCATGTTTATGAATTTTTTATTGTTTTCTAACCTCCAGTGTCCAATACTCTGTCTCAGCCACTGAACGTGTATTATTCATAACTGTCATTTTGTGAAGTATGACTCTTAATTTGCTTGGGAAACAGGCATTAAGTATGTATTGCAGAAGCAAAAATAGGGTGGATGCAGTTATTTCATGGCTCTTAATGATCTACAGAACAATGTAGTCCACATCCTATGCATCTCCAGAGGACCTGTTCGCACGTTCTCATTTATCATAAGCATGTCCAATAACTATAACACCTGACCCTGACACCAAGTGCTTGGCGTTCACTCTTGGATCATACTGTTTTTGAATCTAATGTTTCCCGTGATGAGATTTCAATTTGCTTTATTGTTAAGATTGGCTTGTTAAAGCCTGTCTATTTGGTTGTGTGTGTTGTCCAGTGGATATGAGAGTGGTAAAGAAGTTGATATAGAGCTGTAGCCTACAGACCAGGCCAATCTGCTACCAGAGCCTTGGGAGATGGATTGAAGCCCGGCTGTTCATATCACAGATCCAATCTCACTTCCTCCTGTGCGCCAGAGCAATAAGCCCGCTGTCACACCGTATCTAGTGGCAAATCTAACCTGTGTGGCCTCGACCCCCAATTTCTGCCCAGCCCTACCCCCAGCCACATCCCTCTCAGGGCAGGGCCTCTGAAACGAATCACAGACCAGCCAGTGTCCCCCTCTTTCTCCCTCTCTTCTCCAGCCCTAGAGGCTGGCTGTGGAGACCTGAGCTGGGCCCGAGGGTTGGGTAACTCCTGGAGCCCATCTGCTGAGGACCCAGGCACACAGTCATCGGGGCTCCCAGGTGTCTGTCCTCCAGCTTGTTCCCATCAGCTGCAGTCACAGCTAGCCCCAGCTTGTATAAGGATGAGGCATTGAGGCCCTTGAATGAAGGTCTCTAAAACAGAGTGAAGAAAGTTATTGTGATCCTGGGGGATCTGATTCTCTGGTGTAGACCAACCCACAAGGCAGAATCCCAGGAAAAATGATTTCACTAAACACGAGAAAATCTAGTTTTCTTGTGTTTCTCCTCGTTTCTTTCTAATCTAGAGATTATTTTCGTCAATATCTGAACCATACCTTATATTTGATGTTGTGCTCATTGCTCTACACTGGATATTCTAGACCTTTGATGTGTAAAGTTATTTTTACACATGTGGTACAGAGCGGCTGGTTCAGAGGTACAGAGCGGTGGTTCAGATGGACTGCAGAGAACAGACTGGTGAACATGTGATCAGATCAATACGCTTGAGGAAGAGATGGTTTGACTCACCAACCAAGGTTAATTGTGACATGAACTCAATTAAAAGGATTCAAGTGGAGAAGTCAAACACTGTTTAGGAACTATTAAGGGAGGCCCCCTGTATAGGTTATATGCAGGCATACAGACTATGAAGGGAATTTGCTGCGTGTCACCAAGTGACGGCAAAAAAAAAAAAGGTTCATCGATTGAAGCAGGTGGATCCATAAGGTTTCAATTGCTTCTGCCTGAACTAGTGATTTCTGAAGCAGAGACGTTTGGGACAAAAAAGGGTTTGAGCAGGATCCATACAGCTCTTTAAGTCTATTACAATTCATTTTATGCCTCCGTTCCTCCCAATTAATCTATCAAGAGCTAATTACATGTAGCGCCAAATGCTAATTATTCACCAATGCGATTCACTAAATTGAGTTGTAATTAGTCCTTATAAACAAGCATGAAATCAAGACCAAACAAAAACATGTCCATTCATTCACATTATCCATTCAAAGCCGGGATTATGTTCTTGCAAATTGAATTTTCATTGTTATATTATCTGGCACAGATCGTCACAAATATAAAAAAAGTAAACACGACAACGCGAGGGGCTTGTATAGGACCAGGGATGAGTGGAGGCAAACGTGGCCAGCTCTGATGCGACCTGACGCCTGGCTCCATAGTAATGAGAGGCTGCCACGGCACTTACAGATAATGGCTTTAACGTTAGCTAGTGTGTGGCAGACTCATGATTGTTGCCCCCCCCACACACACACACACTCTCCCCTGCATGTCCCATTCATCCCTTGGACGTGCGTCTGCGCTGTTTACCTCAACTCAGGGCCACAATGGGGCTTCTTTGTGCTATTGATGGCCACTCATCCATGCCAAGCGTTGAGTAAGCTTCAATTAGCCAAGTTACAGTGTTTTAATGAATGTCCTCTACGACCTTCAGTCTGGGCTCGTTCTGAAGCCATTAAAGTGTGTCTGATGGGGAGCCCTGTGTGTGTCCGTGTGCGTGTGTGTGCGTGGCTGCTTGTGTTTGTGTGTATTGCGCACGTGCGTGCACTTGTGAGTGTGTGTGCGTCATGTGTGCGCGTTTGTGTGCTAGGAGGGTCTGGATAGTAAGGGGGGAGTGGGCAGTAATGGGAGGCAGACAGTTTTTGTTCACAGACTGATAAATGGCTGTAATTCTGGGAGATAAAGGGAAGTGGCAATGCAGCGGGGAGGGACAGAGCTGGAAGGGGGCTCTGCCTCGTCTAGCTGGCCAGCTCTCCTTGGGCGCTCCATGTGACATCTCTCCCAATTCATCCCCTTGACTCCCTCTAGCTCTGCAGCTCTAATTGTTTCTCCTCGTCTCTCCTATTCCCTTTCCTTCTCTCCTCCTTTCTTCCCTCTCCTCTCTCGTGTCGCCTATTCCCTTTCCTTCTCTCCTCCTTTCTTCCCTCTCCTCTCTCCTGTCGCCTATTCCCTTTCCTTCTCTCCTCCTTTCTTCCCTCTCCTCTCTCCTGTCGCCTATTCCCTTTCCTTCTCTCCTCATTTCTTCCCTCCTTTTTTCCTGTCTCCTCTTCCCTTTACTTTTCTTCTCTCCTCTCCTCTCCTTTTCTCTTCTAATCTCTTTCCTTCTCTGCTCTCCTCTCTGCTCTCCTCTCTCCTCTCACGGGTCTTGACTCTGCACTTCCCTCCTCTCATCTCCTCTCCTCTCCGTTCCTTTACCCTGCTGCCCTAGCTAGTCCTGATCACTGTCCTTCCAGTGTGATTTGCTTTCAGCCGGGTGACAGACAGGCTCCTCTAGATGAGGAATGAGGAGATGTGTGATATGTGTGGTACATGAGGAGCGGGGGATGGGGGTGGCAGGACAGACAATAAAAACACATTGATCTAAGAAGCTAACAGTGTGCTCTCTCCCAGACGTCGGGATGGCATCGGAGTAGTGATAAAATATATATATCTCTCCTTGATTGAAATGGATTGGGGGTGCTGGTCAAGGCGTCTGGTTGTGTGCAGCTTTGAGAGAGGCTGGTGTGGGGGTTTGCCCTGCCCCGTGATTGGATCGTCATGCCTGGGCCACGCCCCCCTGTTATTGCCTGGGGGGTCTGGGGCTGTCTCTGAAGCAGCCATGTGGCGCTGGCTTTTGTTGTTCCAATTATATATGTTCATTTCTCTGCTGCTTAAACTTTGATAAGTTAGAACAGCTCCTCGCACGCCCCAGCTGCACCCAGCACCACGGAGGTCACCAGGTCACCAGAGGTCACTCCTAATGGTGGGGATGCCCGCTGGGGTGTATGGCTGAATCAGGATGAGCACATTAAACCCTGACCCAAAATCCTGTTTCCGGATGACAGCTTGAGAGTAGCTAGGGCTACCGACTGACACTTATTGTAGTCATTTGAGCGACAACTATTATCGTGGTTAATACTTATGTGCAGACAATTGCACATAATACCAGGGCAGAGAGGCTTTCCAGGCTGACTTTGAGAGCATTAGCGCTTGGGGGAGAGGGGGGGGTTACAGTAAGACAAACAAAAGTCAAAAAACTTTTTAGTGGGAAAAACAATGCACACACACAAGCAAACACACACAATGTCAGAGACAGTTGTTTCTAAAGTGCTCGATTAGAAACCTCAGTAAGCTTAGTGGAAGTTAATGTCCAATCGGTGGTGCTTTCTGTTCTGTCTTCATGGATTTGACGTGGTGTTTTTGGTCCGCAGAGCTGAAATGAAAGGCTTATTGGAGAATATACAATGTCCTCAAAACTATAACAAAATTCCTAATTCTCAGCCACTTTATATCTGCTTTTCTTCATGACCTTCGTGCTGTTTATTTCTGGTAACAATTGCAAGTAAGTGAGACTATACTGAGAATAAGCTCCAATGAATGACACTCTGCAAGCATGAGACTTTGACCCAACTAGCTTGGGGGTGTCAAGTGAAGCAGGAAAAGTGATTCATCTTCAACAGCACTCAACCGTCATCAAAATCACACACACACACACACACACACACACACAAAAATCAATGGAGTGATGTGCCTTACAAGCGCCTTACACAGTAATTGGTCATAACGTGACAGATTTCACACGCTCGTTTTTTGGGGGGGATGGGGGTGGTGAGAGTTTGACAAAATAAGCCCTCTCAATCAACCTCCATCAGAAACCTCATTCACTTCTGCTCCCGTGTCAGTTTGTGAATTTACACACGCCGCGAGAGAGCGAGCAGAACTCAGAGAAGTAGAACTTCACCTCACCGGCCACACAGCGCTGAAGGTCCAAAAACATCAACCTGACATTTGGTTTGTGTTTCCAAGCACGTGTTCCCTGCCTCTGCTGGCTTGTATGTGTGTACTGTAAGCCAGTGGGCTTTATACATTATGTAGGATGTTCTGCTCAAGATAATGCAGGGGGCTGTCTTTAACCTTGAGCTGTCAGGAGCTGTGGGGGGTCAGCCGTCTCTGTTCTGAGATTACTCACTGTGTGTGAGAGATAACCCGGGTGGGCCTGTTCTGCTCTTTCGACCGGGCGACGCACACACAGGCACACAGAAGAGACAGATAGATCCACACACACACTCACACGCACAGCGACAGAGACGTGTGCCCACGCACGCGGCGCACACAATCGCGTACTCGTGCTCACACACTCGTGCCAAAATGCATTTGCAAATATCCGGACACACAGGAACATGTGTTCGGGCCTACTTCCTCTCCACACACAGCTCAGTGCTGTAGCCGCTGGGAATGTTTCGTCGGGAGCTGGAGTCACTGGCAGGTCAGCAGAAGCTTGAGACTGAGGTCTGACAGGAGTCATACGTGATCTGCCACAAAGACGGGCTGATCCGCATCCATCTGGCCTCCAAGTGTCTGCAGCAACCTTGGGCATCCGAGGTAGAGGAGCAGACGTTCATCCTCCCTCTGCCTTCCAGAACCAGAGTCCGTGTCCTTGGTGTTCCAAGCGTAAGAATGCCATCGCTGTCTCAGAAGCGCTTTTATGTTCTGTTTTTCCATTAGAACTTGATACATTTCTGCGTGTGTTTTGTCTCCGCAGAATGCATTTCACACTGTGGGGTGATGCTTGACAATCTCTTATTGAATCTCAATGTTGAAATCGGCAATTGACGGGTGAGAAACCTCATCTTACAGTCATGCCGCCCCAGGGGGGGCCACGCACACCTTGAATCAGAGCAACAATATCCGCTCTTTTCAGAGCATTACACACCCCTCCTTCTATTGCATTTATTCATAACTCATGCCCAATATGCAGAATATGTGTCACCTGTGAATAAGCCAGTTGATAATTATTGATTGTGTCTTTTCATGCACGGGGTAATTTGGGTTTCCTCATTTGCATGGAGACTACAGATAATAGCCAAGTGTCAGATTTCATGGCTCGTGTCCACTGTAATAGTTGAGCTCGCTACAAGAGAAGGATTTAATATGTGGCATGTTCATATTTCCCAGCCTGGGAGGGCGGAAAGGAACCGCCATTGGCTCCCCAATCATACAATCAGACGTACTGACACAAACGAGTAATTTGATTTGATAAAGGGCACCACATGAATTTCAAACAGTGAATCGCCCACCTAGACTCCCTGGCGTTTCCATAGAGGACGTTTCTGTCACTTACCGGCTGGTGGAATTGCAGGATGTCAGTCGTGCTTTTATCGTGTTTGATGGGAAGAAGATTTAAAATGTGTTCTGTAGTTTTAAGTTTAGCTGTGATTGTGTTGCTGGTGTTGGAATTTCAAACTGGCTTTGATGTCAAATATTGGCATGTATACAACCCAGTTTTAGAATTGTAAGGCGTGAATGTTTTCCAAGTGTGTGTTTTCAAAGAGTAAGTAGTCTACAGGAAGTATGTTTTCTAAGTGTAGCCCATGATTCCAGTTGCTATTTACAACTTATGTACAACTGAGAAACAGCATGAAAGAGTAATCTGCACAACCCACTTTGGCCGTAAAACAAAAACAACAAAAATAATTGCCATATGATAAATATTGATATCAGTAATCCCTTTTCATTACCTTCTTTAAATGATGACAGATAGTGCGGGACAGATTTCTGAGATGTCACAACTAATAACCCAGCAAAGTGATTTATCATATATAATGCAGTGCACCCAAGCCTCCATCTCTTTCTGCTCTGATGGAATAGGAGGAATATTTAACAGGACTAAGATCCAGCCTCTACACGTTAATAAATGATCCCCAGCCCTGAGGGAGCCCCATTCCCAAGCTCCTCCACGTCTTCCTCTTCCTCCAGAAACACTTGCGTTTGAAGCAGTGGCAGATCTCAGCTTTCAGCATCCATTAACAGTACCCCATAGCAACTTTGACGCGCAATGCTATCGTTCTCATTTCTGTGTGTGTGTACATAGCATGTTTTCCAATTTTTTGGGGTGGGAGGGGTGGGGGTTAAGTAAATGAAAAATAAATATTCATAAAGTTGTTTCATGTGTTTTTGGCAGCACTTGTGTGTGTGTGTGAGTGCACACCAAGAAACCCACAGTTTACCATATCAAAACCTTCCCCATCATTAGCATTCTCCATCTCCTTGTTTTTGCAGCCTCTAAAAGAAAGAGACTGTGTGTGTGTGTGTGTTTCTGTGTGTGCGCTCACTGCTTTTGTTGAGCTGTTTCGAGGCTCCAAGCCCAGCCCCAATGCCCTGTGAACAGAGTAAAGGTGAATGATCATATGAAGGACTGCTAAACAGCTCACATGCTAACCTCCCTGTCGATACCTTGTAGGCCTTAGCAGCTGCCCACTCTGAATTGCTAATGCTGAGTTGTGCAGAAGCGTTTAAATTAGGGGTGTGTGATTCCAGCCCCAGTGTGTTTGGATGAGGCCCCTCTTATGTTTGAACTGGGGGGAACCCTCTCTCCCCCCTGAAACGCTATTGTGTGGGGCCTATGGGCACAGATGTCCCTGAGCTCCATTTGTGTCTGTGTGTGTTTGTGTGTGTTTGTGTGTGTTGGTGTGTGTGTAGTTCTTGCACCTGCCTAAGGTCCTCTGTTTAAGTCTTGTCTGACAGTGCTTAACATGTCATGGCCTCTGACAGTGCTAAGCATAATACTCGTAGGGCTGTGTGTGTGTGTGTGTGTGTGGGGGGGGGGGGGGGTGAGGGAAATTCTTCGGTCTGAATCTTCTCCGCCTACGAGAGAGCTCCTTCCCCATGGCCATACAAACCAGAGATGTTTTAATGATCATTGATGTGGAAACAGGACAGGGCTGGGAGGAGGAGGAAGAGGTGGAGGAAGAGGTGGAGGAAGGGGTGGATGAAGAGGGAAAAGGAGGATGGGAGGAAAGGACATGGGATCAAGAGCTTCGTCAGAGACTCATTCATCAGCCCTTGAGCCAAGCAGAGGTTTTAACTGGGGCGCTGCAGGTTGAAACTCCTTCTCTCATTTGCACTGAAGCACCAACCTCCAACCTCGGCCTGCACGAGAATCTCAACCACAATCCACCCAAATCAATACCTCACTATAACTACGGTCAAGGATCTGTTTTTAAACTTGACACGTTGTGCGTCTGTAAAACAAGCCCTGTCAGATAGCATGGTGCCCAAAGTTGGACCTGTCAAGAGGTAAAATGACAACAGTGGAAGCTGTTGTTAGATTGGACCCTCGAAGCTTAGGGTCACACATTCTGCCCTCGTCATGACCTCTTACTGCCTGTTACACAGGAAAGCAGTCATTACCAGTGAAGTATGCTTGAGGTAAGACTCGAGATTCTCACCTTTTGCAGAGATGTCAGCGCGCACACATCTGATTAGCATGATGAGATAGAGATGGCATAGCATCACACTGTAGTGTGGAGATGTACACCAGAAGGACGTGAATGACACCACTTATGAAATGTATATGTGTCGTTGTGTGTGTCATCGTTTTGGGTGTGTGCCAGTATGTGTGTGTGTGTGTGTGTGTGTGTGTGTGTGCCAACATGTCTGTGCGTGTTCCCTGAAGGCCTAAATAAGCCCTAACATAAACAAACCATGCTTTATGGTTCAACTCTGACCTGACCTCCCGGTATTAGGCTTAGTGGGATGAGGGAATGAAGACCCCCCCCCCCCCCCCCCCCCCCCCCACAGACCTCCCGAGCCCACAGGAATATCCACTCCCCCAGCCAGACATTGTGAGTCCCCATGGTGAGAAGAAGCTGGTTGGAGATTTACAGCCCCTCATCATGGGACAGATGGGGCTATCACTCTCTCCTCCCTGTTTCCATGACAAAATGATGAGCCTAGATCACAAGTCTTCTCCGATGTGTTTTAACGCCTCTGTGATTATCTGCAGAGATTGAGGCGCATTTTAAGCAGATTTTTTGGCCCGTTGAATCTGGGTTGGTTAACGGAGAATATGAAAGTTGCCTGTAGCTGGTGTTGTCCAGAGATCAATCCTGCATTCCGCTCAGAAGTCCAGCGTTATTTCCTTAACTTGGCCAATCTTTCCTAAGTGACCATTGTTTTGATAAGATAGCCTCCTGGCATTGTACATTGGAGGGAGCACTTTCCCACGCCTAGCTCTTTCCCTCCCACTCTCTCTCTCCCTCTTTGTTTCTCTCATTCTTTCTCTTTCTTGTCATGAAATGTTTGTCCTTTCATGCATTCAGGTGAGGAGTGGCTCCAGGTACATAGCTTGGCTGTGTCGTTTTGTCGCATTGGTTATCCTCACCTGCCAATCATAGTCAGACCTGGGATTGAAGGAGAGTGCTGCAGTAGCTTCCTGACACCAACAGATGTCCCACCAGCCAGCCTGGCAGGACTGACATGTGCTCCACAGCCGTCTATACCCAATTGGACTGAATGAATTGGAGTGTGTTTGTGTGTTTGTGTGTGTGCAGGTGTCTCTGTGCGTGTGTGTTTGTCTATGCATTTTTCTACTGTTTGTATTCTTAAAATAATAATCCTGACCCTGATGTGTTTGGTATGCAGCCACAGGGCCTGGAAGAGTGGAGAATCTGTCTGGATTTAATCATGATTAAATAAGAGGCCAATCACACCGACGTCACAGCCGATGATATCCCTGACAGCTCTAATGAATGACAGCTGTACTGTAGCGCTGCCAACGCTGCCTACCCATAAATCATGTCTCCCAGGTGTCCAGTCTGACCTCTGGGGGCTGCGCTCTCCTCGCCGGCACGGCTAGGCGGCTCTCACAACACCAACAAATGACATCAGACCGGCGGCCATGATCACCACTCAATGACACCTCCCTCACGTTCCTTCCTGTGATCCTCAACCCCCCCACCCCCCCCACCCCCCGCTTGATTTTCCCTGTCGCATCTTGTCTATCGAGTACACACAAATCACACAGTTGTGCGTGAAAGGTGTACTTTGTGTTGAGTGATGCTTAAGGAAAGAGAGAGTGTGTGTGGGAGGGGAGGGGGATGGTAAACAGACAGCTCTCTGCCTCACCCTACCTCTTCCCTCTCTCTTCTTTCTCTCTGCCTCTCCTCCCTTGTTTCTTTGTGTGAAGTCGCAGGGGGTGAATCAATACGACGACATGTCGTCATTTCTTTAAAAATGTCAGTCGCATTAACTGGTCGCCGCTGTTGCCACTGGCCCTTTCCACCGTGTTTGTCAAAGAGCAATTTCACACACTCTTGATGACCATATCTACAGAACGTCTTGGGGAAAAAACTCTTTCCGAGTTTCCGAGTACTGGAAAGAGAGAGAGATAATGAGAAAGAGAGATGGGGTAGAGTGAGACAGAGGACGCAGAGAGATGAGAGAGTAGAGGGAAAGAGTGAGAGAGTAAGAGAGTTTAGAGGAAGGGAGAGAGATGAGAGGGGGGGGTTAGAAAGAGAGAGAGAGAGGAAGAAAGGGAGCGATAGTGCGAGGGGTATGTTCTGCATACAGATTGGTTGAGTTTAATAACCAGGCCAAGTGAAAGATATTTTCTCTGTTGATTGCGGAGGTCCCTTGTGGGTCTATGCCGAGTGCGTCTGAGACATTAACTTTGCATGAGCGCCGGGGTGCAAACACTCACTCAAAGGTTCTCACAGTTTAAATGCTCTCTTTGAAATATAAATTTAGCGGCTTGTTCTTTCACCTCAGCCACTCCCCCCCCCCCCCCCTTCCCGTCCCTCCCTCCCTCTCCCTGAGGTCCTGCCTCTCCTCTGCTTCTGCGTGGACGTAAACAATCATTTGTCGAAGTGTTCCATAGCTAGCGCTTCTCTAAAATACAGCGACTGGAGCTTCTACGATATGTCTGTAACGGTTTGTGTTGATCCATGGGATTACTTTCCAATAATAATGTCAACAAACTGATTACCTCAGAAGTTGTCCATTTCATTAGCTGATCCTTGTAAGGGGTACAGCACAAAAGGGCACACACTCACCCGATCGATTCCAGGTGTGGGAGAGCGGAAATGAAAACTCTGATGGAGGACACGTAGCAAAGAGGTGCTGTTGGATAGAGATGAGATGCATGTCATGTTAAGACGTGTGGGCCACGTCAACGCTGCTCTCCTGTTCAGCATCGTGACCTCAATCTGCATTCGACCTCCAGAACATGATGGGCAAGGGTGGGTGGGGCGCTGTCAGGAGGATAACTCACAGTGTCAGTTCACTGGCCACAATTATGACTGTCCACATGCTCTGGGATCCGTCTGGCCCAGAGGCCTGGGGCTAAATTAATGGCTTCCCTAGGACGGCTGTGCAGATGGACGGACCGCAGAGACCCTGAGACTGGCTCCTGGAAAGGAAAGAGGAGGAAGAGGGGGGTACTGCACCAAACATCTGGTCAAACAGGACAACCTGTTCCGCTACAGTGGGCGGGGGCCGGGAGAGACCTTGGGCAGGCCGGCGGCAACGGCAGAGGGAACAGATTGCAGCTCCAGGGGGCTTGCGCTAACCTTGGAGCCAAATGAGGGCACTGGAACATTTAGGGGAGGGGAGGGGGGGTGCAGGGCTGGGATAGGAGAAAGATCAGCAATAATTCAGGGATTGTTTTGGGTGTAATGTTTCAGTTTGGGGGGCGAGGAGGGGGGGGGGGGGTAATGTTGCACAAAGCTGGTGTTTGCTCAGTGTGTTTACAATATGTGTTACTCTCAGCATGCTTCCATTTTGCCTTACTGTATGGATGCTGTCGGATGTTTATCACCAAGCTGAGGATGTTTGTCAGGATGTTGTTTTTCATGTATTTGCCCTTCAACACTAACTGGCAGAGCTCACACCAATGTTTTGCACTCCATAAGCACATTTGCACTTTCTAGGTGTGCTTGGGTATACTGCACATTGAATTCAGTGTTGTGTTGTTACCTTAGCTACTGTAACAGTGCAGTTTCACCCATAGGATCAATAAAGTGGCACTCTAGTCTACTCTATGTTTTCTTTGGTCTGTTTCTGGGTTCTTCTTTCTCGATACAGTGGAGGTAGATGTTTAAGGAGTATCTGTCAAGCAAAAAGTGCTGCTGCAAGCCTTCTGCTATTGAGCACCCCTTACAGGGTGCAGGTGCAATGGGAAATCTGTGGAAATATTGACTGAAAGCGCATTGGGAACTGGGGAACACTTTAATATTGCATGGCAGCTGTGAGGGTCACCTCTCAGACTGGAGCTTGGTGTGTGTGTGTGTGTGGGGGGGTCAAACCTTCTGAGAACCAAGGCCAATGACCCCCATAGATACATTTTTCTTCAAAAGCATTTTCCCTTCATTTTTTTCTACTCTCTATTCCATCAATTCATTTGTTGCAAGTCAATAGGCTAATATGAAACCACACAGATTTATATAATGCAGGCTGCTGTCAACAAGGAGCACTCAAGTCCCTGCTCTCTGAACACTTAGATGGATCTTTATTATTCTCCTCTACCTACATTTTCTCCTTTCCTTTCCCCTTTCTCTCTTTCTCTCTTTCTCTCTTTCTCTCTCTCTTTCTCTCTCTCTCTCTCTCTCTCTCTCTCTCTCTCTCTCTCTCTCTCTCTCTCTCTCTCTCTCTCTCTCTCTCTCTCTCTCTCTCTCTCTCTCTCTCTCTCTCTCTCTCTCTCTCTCTCTCTCTTTCCCTCTATCTGCCCCCCTTCTGTCACACGTAATAACAGGTGTGCTCCCACAGCTCTGAGTGCTGTCACCATGGGGCTGTGGTCCCTGTGCTCCCCCCAGGATCCACTCTGAGCCCCGGCTGTCTCCCACCTCAGAAGATGCTGACATCCAGCAGCACACTCCCCTGCTCTGGGCAGGTAGGAGGAAGCAGACGCTCCTTCCCACCGTGATGCAGATCCATCTTCCAGCCAGTGGGAGAGCGACTAGATGGGATCAACCAACAGCTGAAGCAGTGTGAATGTTATTTCATGACCAGGTGATCATGTCCTGAATGAGCCAACATCTGCCTGGCTCACGCCTCTGGATTTGTCTTCATAATTGACTTTTTGATGGATTCAATCTGACCCATTCCATCTGACTTAGAGGGTGACTGCCATTTAAAAAATTCAGCAAGGCCATGTAAAATTGATCACTCGTGTTTGGTTAAATGGCAGAAGGGCAAAAGTTCTTCGGTTTCCTCCCCTTTCTCATTTGTTCAATGTTTGATGGGCTTCCATGAGATAAAATGCGACTGGAAGCGGCGTGGCCGTATTGACACTGTGCATTAGCTTCAATGATTTAGAACCACAAACTCACCTAATCTCATTGGTGCGGCCCGCTCTCCCTACCTTTTGGTCAGCATGAGTAAGTGCTGTGATTTAATCTCCGGTTTGATGTTTCGGAATTGAATGCAAAACTGGGTAGCAAGACGAGCCTCAAGCCGTGGGCGCTGGCCTGAGAATGCATTCGATTTGAGTCCGTGTGTGTGTGTGTTTGTGTGTATGACCTTTCTCTTGGCATGTTAGTTTTATGTGTTTGCCTGAAGGAAAAAGAGGAAGGTGTGTGTAATATGCGTCAGCTTCACAGAGGGTATGTTTATGTGTACAGTAGTGGAAAGATTACACTGACCTGTGGGCTCTAAGCTCTGTCACGGGGTGAGGGTTTAGGGTGTTTTAAAATGTTTTGTTTAAAAGGGTTTGTTTTGATAGCGAGGCTGTGTCATTTGGAGGCAGGGCTATGTTGGTGAGTGCATGCTTCTCTGGATATGATCCTCAGCCTGGTTGAAAACCAGAGGAAGCACGTGCGGCCAACTGGTCACGGTCACATTATGTCTCCCTGACCGCAGAGAGTCAGGGTCGTGATTCACAAATACTTCCTGTGTTAGCGAGGTCAGAGTGCTCAGCTAGAACACCTCTCCTGCCCCCAGAGACACAGTGGTCATGAGGACAACATGAGGACAACAACAATCTCCCTATGTTCATCTCACCAATAACCGCAACAAACAATGTCTTTGTCAGCCCAAGCCCCTCCTTCCTCTTCTTCCTGCTTCCTCCTCCTGCTTCTCCTTCTTCTCCCTCCCTCTTACTACCCATCCTCCTCCTTCTTCTCTCTCAGTCTCCTCCTTCTGCTCCTTGGGCTGCCTCACTGAGAGTTGGGCTTCCCTGACCCACACGGGACCTCCCTCCACCTTGCCCTTTGACCCCACAGAGAGAGAGAGAGAGAGAGAGAGAGAGAGAGAGAGAGAGACTCACTTGGAGAACAAACGCACCAACAGTTCTCTTGTAGTGCATAAAAAGTTTGGAAGCATTAGAGGAAATTACTGTGTGGTCTCAATAAATGTCAGTTTTCCTTTTCAACAACTTGACTTATATACACCGAGGCTTGGCACTCTGCAAGGAACAAAGCAAGTAACATCTAATCTGTCCGTTGTTTTAATTTAATGGAAGCTTTAGGTGTTACCATGGTTAGTAGATGAAGTATATAGAAAATGATAACTGGCTAGCTGGCCATGGTCCTCAAATTTAACATTAAATCTAACAGTAGAATCCCACCCATAAAGATTGTCCTAGAATGCTTAACAAATTACATAATCTCTATAAATCTACGGAGGGTAATTTAGAACTGTACAAAATACAATAAAAGGTTACATATTTAATAGTTGCACTGGTATGCAGTCTGAATTACTGACTTAGCTGTAGTCATGTGCTAAAGCAGAGCTATCCAGAATGCTAAATATTTTAAGAAAACATTTGAAAACTACCCACCAGATGTGGATAATTTGTATTTACAATCTGACTTAGTATGCCAAAGAGTATTGACATCAATTATGAAATGAACATATTCATATTAATTATAGAGTATTTTGAATGAAAGTGCAGACCAAAGGATAACCATGGTAGTACTAATATGAAGGAATTCTGTGGTAGTACTACAATGAGCACATGTATCGTGAGGAACCAATATTTTACTGTGTGAACATGGATGTCATCACTCTCCCGGGAGCATGTCTATATGTGTCATATTCACATGAAGGAGGATTTGATGTGAGATAATAGCCACTATAGAAAGAATCATTCAAGAGACACCTCTATCTCGAAGCTTTCAGGGTATTCTGTCCGAAACAGACTGTTCCCCTCCCCCAGTCTCATCCAAACCAACACGGCCCTGACACTATAGATCACACACTCAGTCGAATCATTAGCGTCCCACACTCCCCCCAAAACAATGTCATTTTTCACTTCAGCAAATCTGAGAATTACAATTCTCAGCCCCAGCCTGGGCCAGTAATGTAATGAAAGGTGTGTGTGGGGGCCAATGGCTTTCCTATTGATCCAAAAGAATTGATTGACTAACAGAGAATCTGAGAGGGCCTTTACACCCACAATGGATGAGCCACAGGGGGTCTATTGAGCTCCGAGCGGGGGGTTTGGAAGGAGAGTCGCTATGGAGACCTGGGGTGTTTTGGTGAGAACACTGGGGATTTGGGGGATAAGGGAGGGGGGGGGGAGGTTGGCGTGGAGACCCAGAATGTGTCCGTGTCACACAGTCCTTGACCTTGGCATCCGAGCGTTCCTCATTAACAGGTCTACTGAGTGAAGAAGCCTGAAATAGATGGTCCCTATAATGGTGCTGAGGCCTTTCAGCCCGGGGTTAAAGGTCACTGGGAAGGCTCTCTGTGGGGTAATGGGTGACCATTTTCTAACTGGGAATGGAAAGAGAGGAAAATGTGAGTGGCTGAGTTCAAACCTCTGAGAATAGAATGAGACTGTGACCGTGTGGACCTGTTCCTCCAATCACAGAGAGTCTTCACACAGACCGAACCCTTTCTGTGTCTGTGTGCGTGTGCATGTGTGTGAGTGTTGTATGAGACCTGCCTTGTTCAATATGTTGAGTCTACTGCAATGCACGTCATGAGTAGCTGCAGTATGCCTGTGGAGGTACAGCAAGTCTTTGCACAACCACATTGCTCGATGTATTCAAGAGCCAGTCAGTCAGGCTGAGGCGGGTGGGGGATGGGGTGGAGAGTCCATCTGTCCCGGAGGACATCCCCCCCATGGGCCACTCCCTCCGACCCTCACACATGGCTGGCTCAGTGTCCCCAAGGAGCAGAGAGGGATGCGCCACGTGTTCAGAGGTTACACCCACTCCCCCACTCCACAGCACCCAGGAAGCTCTATTTACCCGTGTCGTCATGGAAAATCAGCTTTTCGAAACAGAAATGGGCTCATTTCGCAAGCAATCACCTGTCGGATTTTGACAACTTCGGTCATTGAAACCTGCATTATCGCCCAGCACACCTTCCACTCCACAGTGAGTCTTAGCTGAGCTCGTTCACCAGCGTCTCCCAGGTGAGCCCGGTCAAGGCTGAAGCCCTATCTGTGTCAGGGGTGTGTGCCATGGGGATGTGCCATAGAGGGGACTGGAGGGATGACACGCGCACCCGCTAATGTGTTTTGCGATGCCTTGGCTGTATGTCCGCCCCGGGCATCTAATTTCCAACCAGTCCATCACATTGGTTCAGGTCCATCCACAAGATAGATGCCTCTTGTTGGCTTTAAAATAGAATAATGTATACATTATTCATGTGGTGCCAGCCCTAGAGGTGCTCATTAAACTTTACACTGCAAATGGAGAAGACAGACTCATATTAAATGTGTCTCTCCACTCACAGATGTCCCTGCATATCGATATGTGTGAGAGAGAGAGAGAGATAGAGAGAGAGAGAGAGAGAGAGAGAGAGAGAGAGAGAGAGAGAGAGAGAGAGAGAGAGAGAGAGACAGAGACAGAGACAGAGAGACAGAGAATGGGAGAGAGACAAAGAGAGAAAGAGTTGGCCATGCTGCACTGCTCTCCCTACTTTGATTTGACAGAGCAAAGTTGACTGGTTACATGGTGCAGTGGTGTGTTCCCTCCCCACACCCCTCTCCCTGCTCAGCAGTGCGTGCACCCTGCAGCTTGCTTTAGTGGAGCCTCAAAGATGGGCAGAATAAAACTGCGCAATTACGTAACACTCTTCATGAAGTCTAAGCTTGTAGTTAAGATGTAACTTGTACTGCTCCAAAACAAGAAATGCATTAAAAATCTCCAAAGGAAGTATCCCGTTAAAACAATTTCACACTGTTAAAGTGATGCCTGCTTTGACTCGATGGTAAGTACAGGATGGTGGGTTCCTAGTGTAATTCACATGGATTAAGACTCAGTGTGGGTGGTACTCTGCAGTATTAGCCCCTCCATATTGCAGCTCTAACTGCACATTCCTTATGATTAATATTGATACTTCTGTGTCTGTTTCTGCTGTCGATTCCCAGCACACAGCCGGCAGAGCAGGAAGTCTGACTTGGCCTGACATCTCAATGAGCCTGATGTGGCTGGGGGAGGGGGGGGGGTGGGGGGGGGGGGCGAGGGAACCTCACTTCTGATGGGAAACATCAAACGGCGGGGGCGCCGGGGATGAACTTCCGTGAACTCCACGCCCCAGCGGGGTATCCGTTTCTGGGTAATTAAAAATGCATTCATAAGCCGCGGCGCCCCATGGCTGCAGAGCGTTTGAAGTGCTACTGTACAATGCCGAGTGTCAGATTTCACAGATGCTCATCTTCTGGAGTTGTCTCCCAGTCTCCCGTCTCTGGAATTTTCTGCCACTGTTTTGGGGCACTCTGCAGTGGCGTTCATGGCGCTACACCTGGTGTGTGTGGCTCCAACAGCTGCTGCGGAAAAGTACAGTACAGGAGGACTGAGTTCAGCACTGTGAAATGAAAAGCCGCAGCCCTGTTATGTGGGAAAAGCTCACTTCTCAAACACACAGGAGGTGAGTCACTCGGCTCCATGTAGGAGGGAGCTCCTGCATGTGACACCCTAGATACAGCCCTGTGTTGGTGATAGGGCAGGGCTGTGTTTTAGAGGGCAGATAAAGCCTACATCATCCTTGTTTGATACCACCAGTTAGTCACCAGCTCTCTGGGAACCACTTCACAGCTCAGAGTACAGGACAAGCTGATATCATGAGAAGCAGAGGCTCCTGCTCAACTTCTCATTCCTTTCTGGAGCAGAGTGGAAGTGACGCGCCCTCTCCCTCCCTCCGCTCTGTCACAGTCACGGGCGGACAACTTGATATGCTGCCTTTTGTCTGCTCCCGCTCTTGGTTCTTCCACTGCTACGGAGGCTGCCCCGGACCTGATAAATGCTGAGCCTGTGTTTGCTGACCAGGTGCGCCGGTATGCTGGCGCAGAGCCATGCTGAATGAGAGGAGACTAAACACCAGGGGGAGTGATGAAAGAGAGCACTCACAGCATGAAACATGAGCCTCGGCATGCTGGCGGTGGGAAAGGAACGGCTCGAGAGGAGACAAGGAGAGACACGGAGAGAGAGAGGACGGAGGGAGAGGGGGGGCGGGAGAGGAGGAGAGATGAAGCGAGGGAGGGAGGGGCGTGAGGGGAGGAAAAGTAGGGAGGGAGGGAGGGAGGGATCACACAAACATAAGAAAGCTCACCTGGGGACATTTGTACAGCTTATGCACACACACATGTAGCATGCATGCAATGTCGGCTAGTGGGCAAAACAAGAGACTATCTCCAGGAAGTTCATTACTAAGTTTAATTAGGAGAGTATTACTACTCTCCTTTGTGATCATTGTTGTGGTGAGCAGAATGCCAGCATGCATGCCAAGTTCTAACTGTTTTGGCACACTGCTGTAACTCTAGTCTGCCTCTGGTCCAGGCTGCTCCTGAAACGGCATGATGAAATGCCTGAAAGTCTTTGTTTTATAGATTTCTCCTCAGCCCGCATCGGTGTGTGAACCAGCCCAGGGTATGGATGTTGTAAGTGTCTGAAGTGTGTGTGTTGGCAGGGGGGGGGGTGAGGTATGTGTGTTGGGTGTGTGCAAGGTGTATGTGTGCAGGATGGCGTGTGTGTGGGGTGGGCTGTGTTAGGCGTGTGTGCGTGTGTGGGCTGAGCTTGGGGAGGGACAGAGCGAGCGAGTGTGTCTGAATATCGGCCCTCGCCCAGCTGACAGAATGACCTTTCTCTCTGTCATTAGAGGAGATGGTGCTGGAGTGTTCTTTGCTGGGAGAGAACATGTCTGGCCCGGGGGAGGGGGTCTCCTACAGAGCACTGGCCTTATTACAGGTGTGAGAGCTCCTCCATCCATCACCTCTGCAGGGGGGCAGCAGCCGGAGTGGGGCCCCACGCAGACACACAGACCCAGGGTGCCCAAGCAGCCAAATCCATCACGTTATCCTCCATGACCTTTCACTACGCTCTCACCTACTTAGGCTCTACTTTGTGCCAAACTCTTATGCTGGACTCGGAGGGTGGATGTGCCGGCACATGTTGTAATGTGCCTTGACTTGAGTGCTCCATGAGGCTCCCTGTACGACCGTCCTTGATTACCTCATGCTAATATAAATGTGATGGTTATCTGCATGGGTAAATCATTGTATATTAATTTCCAGTTGTCTTTGAAGGGCTTGTGGTGTGGTGTGTGTTCAATAGAGAGCACTCTTATGATAATGGTACTCTAATTACTGATAGAAGATAATACTGAATATATACCGTATGTATCTGTTAGAGCTGAAATGTCAAATGGGAATGTGCTGGAAAAATAGTGCAACAGAAATAGATCTCTCTGTAATTACTCTCAGCTTGACAAGATCAGCTGAGAAAATTCTGCCAGGACTTTAATATCCCTGTGTTAATTACTTACTAGATGCTGAATTGAAACAATTTTCCCTGCTGCGACCCCATAGAAAGACAGGATGTCATAAACAGAGATAAAAGGGGGGTAAATGGTGGAGGGAGGGGAAGGGGGAGGGTGGCAGGTGAGGAGAGAGGGCGGGGCTGGGGGGAGAGGCAGCAGGCGAGAAGAGAGAGAGGAGTGAGGTTAGGAAAAAGAGAGAGAGAGAGAGAGAGAGAGTGAGAGAGAGAGAGAGAGAGAGAGAGAGAGAGAGAGAGAGAGAGAGAGAGAGAGAGAGAGAGAGAGAGAGAACGAGAGAGAGAGAGCGAGAGAGAGAGAGCGAGAGCGAGAGCGAGAGGAGATGGAGTGAGGCAGCAGGTGGGAATGGAGGGAGAGAAAGAGGGAGAGAGGTGGCAGGTGAGGAGAGAAGGAGAGAGAGGCAGCCATGTAAACAAGCGTTGTCCTGTGGGGCCAGGTCAGAGGAGTGACGGTCTCAGCCTCGCTGGCCAACATCTGCTGCCTAATGAGGGTGTAATCCTCAGAGCCCCTGCTCTCCCCCTGAGCCGCCAGACCCAACAAGCATGCATTCAGCCGTCAAGCCATCCTGCCCAACGCAAGGCAGGTAGAGCAGCCAGCTTGTCAGCCAACCACAAGGCAGATTGGCAGGCAGACAGGCAGGTGGGCAGACAGACAGACGGACAGACAGACAGACAGACCCTGAAACTGGTGCTTTTCCCTGGATTTGTTTGTTTGGATGATGACAGCTGAACTGCCACTTGGTGGCCTCGTGCTTCTTGTATAAGTCCATCCTTCCATAAGGGCATGCCCGTTTGATGAAGAAGTCAATAAATCAATGCAGTTATCCATCCGTTCATTTTTGTCTCGAACTGCGTCAATTCTCACCACATTTTTACTAAATAGCTGAACTAGGCCATTTGGCAGGGGGATCGATCTCATAGTAATTGCGAATCTAGCTCACTATTCAGAATAGATCCACTTGGGGAATTCTGCTTATCATTAAGGATAGTAAAGAATACCGAACCGCCAGCAAAGTTTCCCCTAAGTTGGATGCACAGGGAATAGTTTCCAGCAGGCCTGGTGAGTGCTGTAATTGTACACAGTGGCTTCTGCCCTGCAATCGATCAGCTCTTGATCTATCCTCTTCCAACCTTCGAGTTGATATCCGCCTCTACCTCTGAGGGGAGAGCAGTAATGAATGCAGGAAGGGCAGACCCAGCCCTGTTACATCTCCCAGTAATGAATGGGCAGAAACAATCTCTAATCCCCCATAAAGTCCTGCCGATCGATTAGAGCCCCTGTTTTAATGTGGAGAGATAGACAGCCAGAAGTGAGGACACATCTCCAGTGCCCATTACCGACATCCCAATGTCTGTCTCATACACACACACACAAACACACACACTCACACACACGCACACACACACACACACACACACACGCACACACACTCACACACACGCACACACACACACACACACGCACACGCACACACACACACACACACACACACACACACACACACACACTCACACTCACACGCACACGCACACGCACACACACACGCACACACAAACAACGCAAACACACACATACAGCAGACAAGACTTTTAATGGAGTTAAAGTTTGGAGATGGACACACGGAAATACCCCAAGACACACAAACAGATACAGTGTAGGTGAGCCAGGAGACTGGTGACAGAGTCTGGAGGTGAAGAAGTCACACACATAAGTAACTTCCAAGGTGTGTGAGGTGGTCTTGGAAACAATCAAACAGCAGAGACTGTGGGGTTAGTTCTTGGATGTAATTGGACAATTATGGACTGTCTATTCAGAGGACACATTTACTGACAATTCTTGTGATCTCACCCTGTTAGCATGAGGAAAGAGACACAGGCTGATATTCTACATTGAATAATAGTCTCCTTTATCCTTGGGAGATCCAAGCTTTGCTTTAGAGGGAATTGAATAGACCGTAATTACCTTCTAAAAACTTTTGCTCTGAATTTACAGAGCTGGTGTACGTGTGAGAAGTAACAGTAATAGTGTTCCGACTCATTCTTTCATGCAGGACCCCGAGATAAAAGAACCAAATCGATAAAAAATTGTTTGTTGCTGTTCTCCTAATCATCTCCTAATGGTGACTATTAATTGCTGGGCCACAGCCTCTGAGCTGCCGCTGGAGTCATTAGAGTGTGCAACAATGTGTCGAGAGCCAGCGAGCTTTATCACACCAAATCCCCCACTTAATCAATGGATTCTCCTCAGCTCTGGGCTGGGTGTATTCAACATCATCACTCTTGTTTAGCTATTCATGTGTTATCCCCTTATTTCACTCATCTGTCACCCCAGTGGCAGACAGAGTGATCAAAGGTTTTTAACGCCACGCATACATACAAACACACACACTGCCGACACACGCACACACACACGTCTGCACACACACACACACCCACACACTCACTCACACACGTACATACACAAACACAAGCATGCACACCTTCATGCATGCACATCCGCTTGCGCACACAAACACACACACAAACGGTAGGTACTCACACATCCATGTTGTATCACTTCACCTCAGTAAAGTATAATAGGACATTGATTCAGAGTTGGATTCCCAGTTGTTGTTCACAGGACAGTGCAGCCCTCAGCACCAGATCTGGTGGTCATCCAGACCTCCATGATGACTCTGGGAGGTGATCATGAGCAGGCCTCAAGCAGATGTATGGCCGTAGCACACAGATGGTGTGAATTAGAACGCTGTCAGAGTTTTACGAGTGGTGAAAACAAACCTGGCCATGGCTACTACAGCACTGCTGGATCTCCCAGGGACCAAGGCACTGCAGAGGAAAGTCAAAAGTACTGTGAAAGGAGACCCTCTCAGATCAGCTTATTGAATTCAGAAGATGAGCAATGAAGAACGAAGAGAGAGAAGCTGTTACAGGAGTGACGGTATTGATAGCCTGAAAATCCGTGCATTAACAGACTCCGTGGAAAAGATCTCCCCGCTACCCTCCCTGACAAATCACAGCCTTGTTAGCGGCCACTGTGTTCCCTGTTCACTGCCTCGAGGGTTCAAACACGACCTCAGACGATCCAGCCAGAGGCACAGCACAACCCGTGGAGGTCATAGGTCAGTAACGATGCTCCTTATTGGCCATTACTGTTGTCGGGGGATGCTGGGAGAGCAGCGCGGAGATGACAGGGCTCTGACGTTAATCTTGACCCCGGAGCTCATTCCGCGGGCCGGGCACAGCTGACCCCGGGAGACCCTGGCTCCAGGCACACATGGACACATCAGAGGATCTGTGGTTGCCTCCTGTCCATCACCAGGTCTCACAAAGACCCTGCTTATCTAGTTTACCTTCACAAGACATGCCCCAGGACCTCAGCAAGCTTTTCTGTTCAAACGAGCACACACTCACACACACACATCAACACACACATACACATACTCAAACAAACACCCCCTCACACATACTCATGTAGAAATACACACTTACGTACACACACAAAACCACACGCACTTACACGCACACACACACACACCCGGTTGAAATGTGTTGTTTTGTGGGACAAACAAACTTCCTCGCATGACAATCAGCTTGTGAGGCCTGTTAGTGGCATCATGCCGTTAGCAGAGGGGGGGGGGCTGGCTGGCATGTTCTTCTAAAGGAAGCAGCCTAACAGGGGGAGGCAGGCTGAAGCGCCGAGCTGTCAGACGCACGCACGTCTTTGGAGCTTCTGACAGAGAATGGGATTCATGGAGATGCTTTCATATAGTCAAAGAGAGAGACAGGAAACTCACTGGGGAAGCACCTTCATTCTGCATGGGGGTGGTGTGTGTGTTTGTGTGTGTGTGTGTGTGTGTGTGTGTGTGAGTTGTGAGTGTGTGTGTGCGGGCTTGAAAAATGTTTGTGTGTTTGGGAGCATGTTTTTCTGGCTATACCGAGACAAAGGTGAATTACAAATGTTAAATATATATTTTTACGATAAACAACTATTTAATTATTCTGAATTATTCTGGATGATCACACTACTGTGTAAGGTAGTGATTCATCCAAGCACACTCAAACTCCAAACAACAGCAACAACAACAACAGTAAACCTTGATCATCACCTTAGACAGCATGTTACCTAAGTCAACAGCAGATGGCGCTATCCTGACTGCAAATAGAGTAGCACCTCAAGTCCTAAACCCCCACAACCATCCACACAACCAAAAGAAGAAGCACCTAACTAAGTTTGTGTGTTGTTGCTGTTAATCAGCCCCCAGGACAAACACACACAGTGCTCTCCATAGACCGATGTTTGTTTGTCCTTGACTCTCTTTATTTACCGGCCTGGCTGCTGTGGAATTCAGCCTGAACCATTTAAGCACACTCACTCTGTCTCTCTCCACCTCTCTGTATCTGTCAGCTAACCCTAGCCTCAGGGCTCGCTCACAGCACAGAGTTACACCTTTAGCTGATTGAAAGTGAGCACACGGATAGGCCTTCCTGTCTGGGCATTGTTACACTAGTGTACACAGCCCTCATGCACCGCACCTGGAAGGCGATGGGAACGTTATTTTCATATTGATAAAAAGGTTTATCACTATGGTTAGAAGAACGACTGGTCCAGGTGACTGAGCTGCTGTTGATGGGGGTAAAGTGCTTTAACAACCAGTTTCAGCCAACAAGTGTCACAAGTCTCTCTGCTAAATTCCCATTCAACACATTCTGCATCTGCCCCCGCCCACCACCCATCCATTTAAGCTGTCAGTGGTATTGATCGAGGTCTAGTATTACTCATGTAAAAACCTGCACTTGTGAGGTATGGCTATCGAGGAGAAATGGTGTCCTGATTTCATTAATGGGGGGAACCATTAGTGTTTGGAACACCTTTCTCCCCCTCTTCAGGGTTCTCCTGAGTACGCAGTTGGTGAGCCATTATGAAGTGGGAGGGAACCTGATAGCGGCCCAATGCAGTCCGTTTGCCAATCTGAAATGTTCTCTGAAAGCTAGTTTGAATTGACAGGAATTTCTAGCCGGGGGCTAACTGTCAGTTGTGGATTGGCATGGAGGCGTCAGTGTGTGGCGGGGGAGGGGCAGAGGCGAGGCGGGGGGAGGGGAGGGGAGTGGGGGGGGGGGGGGGAGTGGGCGACGGAGAGGGATGGAGGGGGGGGGGGTCCATCTGATGGGATCACAATGACAGCATGAAAGGAGTCAACTCACACACACACACACACTTGCTCACCGGGTGGTGACATCACCAAGCAAACTACAGTATGATGAGGATGATGTCACCTGAGGAATGAACGGGAGGATACGAAGAACAAGCTTGGGCGTGATTCAGCTTTCTCAGAACAGCAATGACTGATCCTTAACCAGAGACGGGAATCGGATTTCCAAAGCATGGTGTGACTCAAGTCATTTGTATTAATGTTTGTGTTGTTTTCTTTTCCTTTCCAATGACGTCATCTTGAGTCATCAGTTTTTTCTTGATAACATTACTTTAGACTGTATCTTTCTTAACGGAGGGCACTTTACTGTGCTGATGCAGAGAAAAACCGAAGCTTCGATACAGTGCACTCTCAGGTCAGACCTTAATACCACCTCACTCACAATGACATCATTCAATGCCTAGGATAGGATTAAACTATCTTCCTTGGATGACTCAGCACTCAGTAGCCCTTTTTGTGCAAGTCTAGCCCATTCATACCTCCCTGGTCACTCCTTAGCTCAATTCATGACTTTCCTGGATGTCCCTGATGTCATCGTTCAGCACCACTTCCTGAATCTGACCATGACATAATCATCTGCAGCTTGCTGTGAACTTTGCCTGTGTGTCTTTGAAAACACTCTTAAGATATAAATGGGGAAGATTCTCACAAACCTGAGTAATACTTACTCCATGAACAGAATCTTCACTGTGGCCCGGTTGTGAAGAGCCATTGTAATGATTTACTGGGAAATGAAGTTGACAGTACATTCATGATACACAATATATCTGAAATACAGATTCCTCCACTGCTGGAAAATCCAGACCCTGTTTGTCCTGGAAGTATTCTGGTGGGTCAGTCCCCTGGCAGAGTCTCCTGACTTTATAAATAGATCACAAATGGATGTTTCCTGCTGTATTGAAGAGGATATCCATATCCTCTCCCAGAAATCACCCTCTCACGCATGTGCTGCCTCACACACATCTCACACATGTATAATCCATGCATTTATGCAGAAGCACACACATACCACACACACACACACACACATACACACACACACACACACATATGTTGAGCCGAGGGACTGTCAGATCCAAGTCAGGGCTTGACAGGAGAGGAAGGGACGGGGAGCCAGGCACACGATGCCTACATTTGAGAGGACGTGTGCTTGCATGTGGCCTGTCAGTGGGCCACCTTGGAATGGAATATGAAAGACCATCAGAATTGAACAGAGATGGACCGTAATTAGATTTCTTGCGTGGCAGGTGGTAAACTGAAGCATAGAAAATCCCATCACACCTGTGGTAAATGCAAAGCGACACTAGCAGGTATGTAGGGAGGGCTGTGTCTCCTGGGTGTCCGTGAGAGGGGGTTGCCTGTGCTGCTCTGTGTTGTGGCGCGGCCTGGGGGACGGGCAGGAAGCTGTGGCCGCTGGTCCTCAGAAAGGCAATGCATCAAACCGACAAGCCTATCAACGGCTGCACTTGAGTTCCGTCCAGAATGATTAATTGTAATTAATCTCATTACTTAGCGAGGTGTGTTTGTGCCGTGTCATTTATCATAGTTACGTAATATCACGTTTCACGTCCACGAGGGAGCCAAGTGTCGAGAGCCGTCTTCAGAGAACTCTGGTCCAGCTAAGCTCCCGATCCCCACTCCCTCAGGTTCAGCATCAGTGCACCTTGCAGTGTGAGACCAGTTTTCATTAGAAATATCTTAGACACACTAAGAAGTTCAATAATCACTGTTTCTAATAATCCCTCATGTAGGCCACAGCAGAACGGAAAACCGAGGCAAAGTCAGAAGTGTTGAAGCGTAGCTTGTTTTAATTATCCACAGAGGAGACTCCCAGAGAGAGGAATAGTTAATGCACCGTCTGCACCACGATACTGCCATTAAGCTTTATGATACCATCCCTGTAATCCCACAATACACACTCGTTTGACGGGTATCTCACGTCCAAAACAGTCGTTTTCATGCTAGGCTGTATTTGCATCCAGCCCACAGAATACTCCTGGGTGGTCTCATACATCAAATTTTATATTTCTTATATACAAGGTACTCATCAGCATTCAAAACTGAATGGCACAAACAGCTGGTGCTATGAAAGATATATTATTGCCAGTAATAAAATGTGAAAATGCCAGATTAAGTGAGATTTTATACAGCCTCGTTAATTTAAAAAGGTCAGGGGAAAATGTATTTATTTGAGGAAACACGAGAGGACAGTTATACTAGTCAAAAAGGTGACCAAGGTGACTATAGTGTCTGTTTTGTCAGTAGCTTCATGAGTTACTTTTGATGATGTTCTGTTTTTCTTGGAAACTGAAAACGTTCTGAAACTTAAATATTTAGGTTCTTCACCACATTAATGCAAAGACACAGTAGATGAGTAGATGACAGCTTTGTGTGTGTGTGATGTGTGTATATTGAATTGTGTTTAAGTGTACATGCTGTATGCATAAATCTTTGAGTAAGTCTGTATGTTTGTTGTTTTTTGCTGTGCCTGAGTGGAAACGTGTATGGTTGAAGTTGAGTCATGAGTGCGTGTGCGTGTGCGTGTGTGTGCGTGTGTGTGTGTGTGTGTGTGTGTGTGTGTGTGTGTGTGGGAACGGGTGCAGCTGCCCCAAGGTCATAGCTAGGTCACTTATGTCCCTGAACTCAAATCAGACTTCTGGTTTCTGATTCTGACTGAGAGGCTGAGGGTATTTGCTTTAAGATGATGACAGCCAGCCTTATAGCCCCCAATATGACATTGTATAAAGAAGACTTGGTAGCTAGACATGCGTCTGTCTTCCTTGGTTCTTCTCTGACAGTGATTGTCAGTCCAGTTTAAAGTCCCGGAGAGTAGTCCGGAGAGAGGCAATACGTTGCATTTGTTTACTTTGAAATTATAGTGCCTTTTGTGACCTAGAAGCATAGTGGTGGACGGGGGGGGGGGGGGGGGGGGGGGGGGAGTATGTTTGTGGAAGCTGAAAAATAAATTGTGGTGAAATATCTGCTGGCAGCTCTCCGTCCAGATCAATGGCTCAGAGCTGCAACTGGACCGCGATGTCAACGGAGAGGTAAACCCCCCCGCCCCTGACACCATGTGACTGCTGCCTGGAGGGCTGTCCATGCTCAATGACAGACTGCACAGAAACTAATGCTATACCCACAACTCAGCCTACAAAGACAGTAGCACATGCACTTCAGAATGGAAGACGCTTCCATTTAGGAATGTGATGTAATTAGAATACTGCCATAGTGTTAGAGTTCAATGGATCAAAAAAAGCAAAATGTTGATGATGATTAAAGAAAATCAATTGATGCAAACAAAGGTAACTATATATAGTGAAATGCCATGCTGCGGTTTCTGATTCCAGTCCCCAGTTCTAGTTGTTTCGTATGGAGTTTGTGTATGGCTCTGTAGCAGCAAACCAGGGCCCTCAGCAGAGTGTGTTAGCCTGCCTCGGCACTTGCTGTGGCTGGTTGAGTGATAGGACCACAGGTACTTGGCTGGGAGCTCCTTCAGGTGGGTGCCTCCACAGCCCTTTGTCTCTCTCTTGACTAATTACATTCCTGGTCATAATCACATGACTAATTCTGACGGTGTGGAGCTGTCAGCGTGAGCGATGAGTCATGGCCTGCGCTACCTGAAGGCAGTGCTGCAGTCCCATGACAGCTAGACAAATATTCACCACAAGAGCCAGCGGAGAGAAGGGATATGGACCCTGTGTCTCCCCCCCCCCCCCAAAAAAAAAACTCCATCGTTATTCAAACTGCTTAGTACTTATCTAAGTTGTCCCATAAGCGTCCCCCCTCCCGCCCCTCCCCCCCAACCCAGTTAATGATCATATTGAATGGAGTGATAAGAATCTGAACGATGGCTCTAATTGAACCGTCCCTGGTCTGTGTCCTGTCTGAGGGCAAAGTCATTGAGATGGAAAATGTTAATTAAGGGCCAGACACACACACACACACACACACACACACCGCACCTGCATAGCTCCTCGATCAACGCTGATGACCTCACCGCTCCATGAAGGAGGCAGGGGTCAGGGGTCAAGCCATCCATCCTCCTGGCCTCCTCCTGTCCTGAACTTTAATCCATTTGTCTAAACAACCAGGTTTGAAAGGGCTGAAAGGGCTGCTTGCTCCCGGGGTCACACTGGACCTCTGGGTCTTTGTATCTCCAGACTAGAGGCTAATTAAGACACTGAATATACCCTGTAAAGATGGACCTTTAATCATGTCGTAAAAGGTGAGGTATTTTCCACCCTATTGTTTGGATGTGAGAAGCACATGTACTTTATGAAAAACCCAAGGAGGAAATATATATGGAATAGATTGGATGTGTGTGTGCGTATATGTATATACACAGTGGAGTTTTTTAATTGCCCTCAGTTCCTCCTGTTTTGTGTGAACACTCTCAGTCATATAATACACATGTCCTCATTAGAATCTGAACTTACAGTCCATGTAATTGTTTAGCTGGAGGGTAGAAAGAAACAGGAAAATGATAATGAACCTCTACTGTCTGCAGGTGTGTGTGTGTGTGTGTGTGTGTGTCTGTGTGTGTGTGTGTGTCTGTGTGTGTGTAGACATGCAAGCTGTAATTGAGCTGCTTCACACCAGCATTCTCCACAGGTGAGTCTCCACAGGCCCAGACAAAAGAAGCTCTTCAAGAAACATCCATTGACTTCCTCTTGCTCTTCCCCTCTCTGGAAGCGTGTGTGGCATGTCTTTAACGTGACACGACTGCCTCCAGGACACAAAACTAGACAACAACAAAAAACACGCCAGTTTCTTTTGCGGGTTATCTCAGCCTTGGAACACAGACAGAAGAGCTTGAACACTCAGGAGGGAGTCAGGAATGCCCTGGAGGATTGTGACACGTCATAAGGGAATTAAAGAGGAATGGGGTGATGAAAGAGTGAGAACCACAGGAGGAAGGAGGGGAATACATGACCTGACTAATAGCCCCTGACTGGTGGCCTTAGGTAGAGAGTGACAGACCACACCAGTGCTGACTCACTTCCTGTTTGAGTGTTGTCAGTTTCACACCAACTTCAGATGCTGCATGTCTCATTCTCTCTCTTCTCACAAAGTGAAAGGCAAAACACAGATGGCAAAATTAACTTTTTGAACTTCCTGCCAATTAGAAAGAGGCATTAAAGGAAAGTTCCTGGCGTTTTAAGTTCTGATTCCACTGAGGGAGATTTAGCTGTAAACCATTGGAGTTCCAGACTCATGAATTAATCTATGTGTGCCGAGCATGCAGTTCTCCTACTGAGCAGAGAGCAGGTTTTCTCCCCTCCCAGCGTTTTCAGAAGCCTGTGATGTGTGTGTGTATGTATCTTATGTATTTCTGTGTGTCTGTGGGACTTATAGTGTGAGCCACTATCCACTTCCTCACAAAACTTGTGTAACAAGACCAATTCCCTCCTTCTCCTCCCCCTCATGCATTGCTCAAACTCCTTTTATTTGAGTCAAGATTTCAACCATCTCTGACAACTGTCATCAGCGGATTGCTTGTAACCGTTGAGACGCAATTACGGCAACAGCCATTGATCTACAGTAGATTTCCAGAGCGCTTCTTGGAAGATGACAGTACTAGGGGAGACACTGAGTGAGAAGTTAGAGAGTTCACATTAGGCATTCATGATAACAGTTGAAGGAGTACACCAGCGTGGTAATAACCAGAGGACAGGAGAGGGAGGAGAGGAGAGGAGAGGAGAGGAGAGGGAGGGGAGGGGAGGGGAGGAGAGGAGAGGAGAGGAGAGGGAGGAGAGGAGAGGAGAGGAGAGGAGAGGAGAGGAGAGGAGAGGAGAGGAGAGGAGAGGAGAGGAGAGGGAGGAGAGGAGAGGAGAGGGAGGAGAGGAGAGGAGAGGGAGGAGAGGAGAGGAGAGGAGAGGAGAGGAGAGGAGAGGAGAGGGAGGAGAGGAGAGGAGAGGAGAGGAGAGGAGAGGAGAGGAGAGGGAGGAGAGGAGAGGAGAGGGAGGAGAGGAGAGAGAGGAGAGGGGAGGAGAGAAGAGGAGAGGGAGGAGAGGGAGAAGAGGAGAGGAGAGGGAAGAGAGGAGGGGGAGGAGAAGAAACAGTCTATGTTGGTCTATGTGACACAGAGAGGCTGACACAGATTAGCCATGGGGCGCATGGGAGAGATGGGTCTGAACATGTCCTTTCCCCTGTGGAGAGCAAATCAAATCCAGGGCACATTTTCCTCAGCTGTCTGCCTCCTCACTGACACCTAGACGGGGGCCCAACCTTGGAAATTGGCCTATTGAATTACAGCTTTTTCACAGCGACTCTTAAGTCATCCCACGCCTCTGTCCTCCACGGACAATCTATCAGAGTTAGTCACCGGGATCATTCATCTTGCCGCGCTTAAATAAAACCGGGCAGAGAATTCACAACTGGGCATCACTCACTCGCTGCGACTCCTCTGGAAGACAGCAAAGTCACAGGAAATGACACGGGTGGCGCGAGGATGTGCTGCACTGGTCACCGCTCGTCCTGCACTGTCTATCTCTGTCCATTGTGGTTTTCCATCACGCTTTCGCTTTTTCTGTCACTCTGTCTGTCTGCCTGCCTTTTTCTGCATGTTTGTGTCCCTCTCTTTCTCTCTCAGTCCTCTCTCTATTCTTCTCTCTCACTTCTTCCTCTATCCTTCTCTTTCACTCTTCTCCCCATCTCTCTCATACTCCTTTGACACCCAGGCAGTTTGAAGGCCGGTGCCCAATCTCAAAGCAGTTCTTCACGTTTTGACAGCGAAAGAACTGGCTGCTGGCCAGGAACACTGGCTCCAGGGTGGCACCAACCTTTGGCTGGTGGAGAACCGTTTCACTCACGTCAAGGACTAAGGTTGGCATTATTGTGACCAACCAATACTGAATTTATGATCACCATTAAAAAAAACAAAGCTTCAGAGAAGAAGTTACAGTGATCGTGCTTTTACTTTACAAACAAACAAACAAACTTTGGCTTCAGCAACAACATGGACGTGATATCTAAACAGTGGTCCGCGGAGGAGACAAACTGTCTCCATGCACCGTGGTCCTCAGCGAAAATACAAAATAAACTTGAGGGAGCTTTGAGAACAAAGCCTATATTTCAACAAACCTAGGGTGACATGGCTACTGTGGGGTTTGACAAAGACGTCGTAGAAATAAACAGCAAACCAAAAAAGGTGCCGGCTTGCAACGCTGGGAGAGCAGAGATGAATACAGACGTATACAGTGACGTGATAACATGGCTATCCAAGTCCATTTGTTCTTACAAGAAGCCGGCCCCAGCAACAGCCCAGAACCAGTCTTTCATGGCCCTATCTTCCTCTTTCTTCTTCACTCTGTCATCACTCCCTCTCTGTGTCCCTTCCTCTTTTTCTGTTGATGGCCGCAGTGTGTGGGGTCCTCATCCCTCCTGCTTCTGTCCTTTAGTTCAGGTTCATCTGCATGCGCCTGGAGCTGGGCCATTAAATCAATCCCTCATAAGGTCATCCAGGGTCACCCACCCTCCGCAAGCATAACCCGATTATGATCTCACCTGCAACGCAACCCCACACCAGAGATACCGCCTATATCTATGAAAACGAGATTAAGAATTATTCAAAGCTCATTTCAAAGGCTATGCCATAAATTGCCCCGCGCCACTTGACCGCTCTCTCTCTCTCCCTCCCGTTCTCAAGCTCTCTCGCTCTCTCGCTCTCTTTTGCAGTTCAGAGGTGCATCCCCGCATGCATCCCTTATTTGTGCCGCGTAAATAAATCAATAATTGCCTCCCGAACACCCTCTCCCACACACACCCCCTCACCCCCACCCCATTGAGGCTACATAAATAACTGGGAATACTGCCACTGCTTGTTAACTCAGGAAATGATAGTGACACCTAGAGATTGATGGCACACTGCACAATGTCCTCCACCCCCCCACCCCACTTCCCCTCTCACTGACGGTGTTCACTATTCCAGCGCTTCCGGCTGCATCACTGTTACGATGATCACTGTTTGATTAGAGAACAGATGGACGAGGGCCATTCAACTGTGTAAAAGTCCATTGGTTTGTGACCTGTCGTTTTGAACTGTTTTATAAGTGCTGAGCCTTATGTTTCGCTACTGTTTGACGCTAGCCTTACATCCAACACTTCCATTATCATACAGCATCCCATTACACTGAGGTTTGGATGCCGTCCCAGACTCAGCACTGCTCCCGTTTGTTTCCAAGCACGCTGTGCCCCCTTCTCGAGTCCTCCGCAAATGTATATTTGGCATTGCACACTAGGAAATGTATCTGGGAGTCTTTGTGTATGTGTGCGCATGTCTGTGTGTCTGTGTTTTTGTTTGCATGGACACACTTCCCCAGAGAAGCTGGCCCTTCAACTAGCACACTTCATGATGTGTGTGTGTTTATATGTATGTGTGTGTGTCTGTATGAATGCTTGAGTGTGTGAGAGTGGTTCTGTGCAGCTTACTGTGTAGTCCAGTACCGGCTCTGACATCATTCCCTGGAGTTGGGCCAAGGGGCTGATTGCTCTGCCTTGCCTGAGGCTGGGGGCTTTAGCGCAGTGAGATAATCGTGTTTGGGCCGGGCCAGCAGCCCCCCCACCCCTCCCAAACCCAGTGAGGCATGATGGGTATTATACCAGAATGAAACTTGGGAAGAAAGCAGGTGGAGGCTGCATCACTGAGCTTGAGGTACGTGGCCTTGCGTTGCTGCTCACTGTTTTCTGACAGCACCGCCCCTCCCCCTCCCCCTGCCATCCCACCATCCCACCATCACCTCCTCCCCCTGCCACCCCACCATCACCCCCTCGACTCCCACGCCTCAGTGTACCAACAGAATGAAGCGTCAGCCCGACATCAGCTTTCATTTCCTGATGCACTGACCCGTTCCTACACAGTGGGTCCCTGGGTGACCATTAGGATAAATCACCAGTGGACCAATGGTGAGGGCCTCTGAGTGTTCATGCCTCATCAGGAGTCGAATTTCTCTAGTCGATTTACCCCGCCAAATGAAAGCACTTCTCTCCTCTACACTCTGGTAGCACAGAATATTACTACGTCGGACTCTCCTGCTGGGCACTGCCCCCTGACAGGATGTGGAGTGCCTAAACGACTGTGTCAGGGTGAAAACGTGATGATGGCAAACGACGATGAAGGTCAAGTCCTTGATTGACTTTCTTCCGATGAAGTAAAAGAAACCTGGTAATTCGACAGCCTTGGCATCACCTGAAGGGGAAGAGTGGGAAGTGTGATGATACGAATGTAAAGTAGGTATCTCTCCTCTCTGTCTCTCTCTCTCTCTCTGGCTCTCTCTCTCTCTCTGGCTCTCTCTCTCTCTATTCCTCTCTGGATGTGAGGGAGTAATCGTCCACACTTAGCGCTGAGCTCCTTGGACCCCCTCATCAGGGGTGCAGTGACAGGAGCGAGGACGCCCTCACTCGTGGAGCGCTGCTAGGATAATAGGTGCACTTCCCTTCAGCAGCACTGTGGGAATGGAGAGACTAGAGTAGAATATAGACAAGAGAACGGGTACAGTTATACTAGGAACGCGAATCTCTGTTATTGTCACCGGTTTATCTCCATGCTGTCTGATCCATGCTTTGAGCGAATGGGAGTGTGCCTTCTCATGCAGTTGGTCGGAATGACACATTGAGACAAAGGCTTTTACCATTGACCGTCATAATGCTGTCAGTCCATTATAGGGGAATTATTAGGTGTCTGCTGTAGTTTAAATAGTTGCCGCAGATTCTTTTTTATTTCTCCTTCATGAATCAGAGCAAGGATAAACAGCAGCTCTGCAGTTGTGCGGGTGTCACATATAGGTGATGTATTGCCACTGCTGAAAGCAGAATAAACAGATCATCATGATAAGACTGCTGTCCTCATCTCTCTTCAGGCCAGTCGCTGGTGTCCTAAGTTCATAAATAATCATTATAATGATAATAAAACCAATATTTATTTTCTTTATTCAGAGATTGTCATCATCATGCTTTATTCTAGCAGGCTTGAAGGGAGGCTCTGGCCTGCTCCAGCAATCTCATTTGGCTGACCCTGATGCATGGGAGGTTGGACAGCATGATGTGTGTGTGTGCTAGTGTGTGTGTGTGTGTGTGTGTGTGTGTGTGTGTATCTGTGCTTGTGTGTGCATGTCTGCGTGTGTATGTGCTAGTCTGTGTGTGTGCGAGTCAAATGTCACAGTGCTGAACATACACTCCCATCAGGATGCAGACCTTTACGGGCTACTGGTGAACTCGAGTCCACGGAGTCCCAGGGACAGAGGCAGGTTTATGTGATCATCGATGCCCCACACCGTGATGATGATGAACGGAAATGTATCCATTAAGCACAATGTTATTTGGAAAAAAATAAAGAATTAAGCACCAGTGACATACAGTAGGAATCACATTACCCCATGGTAATTCAATTATGTCTGAATGAGAGGTTTCACCACCAGTCTATGATATTCATCATTCATCTTTTATTAGTGCATCAGAGTATAGTTTAGATGTATCCATCCTCTGGTGGGCCGACTTGTGCCGTGCACACAAATATACTTTCAGCTGCTTCAATATGTGAAGCATGCAGATGTGTGTCAGTGGCCCAGTCGGTATGACCTCGCTGGTTCCATCCCTGTTTTTATATACAGAGCAGTCCTGACCTCCTGGCTCCTGCTGATTTTGAGGCCTTCTCTCTGGTTCTGAACATGATCTGCCTCCCCAAGCCTCTAGCGTCAACAGCAACAGCAGGACTTCTTCACCGTGTTGCTGGAAGCGTCAAAGACTATAGAAAACAACAATGTGCTGTTGAGAGTTGAAGTGTTTTTAATTTTTGTACCAATCTTCTATTAGGGCGTGATTTGATTTACGTTCAAGGCACTAATGTGCTGTATCGATTTAATGTTCAACAAAATTGAAAAACTGTAGATGTTAAGTTTGTTTACAGTCAACTTAACGTTGTACTTTAACCAGTTGTGAATTTCCGCTGTGCTCACACTGAAACAAAGCATTGGGTGAACCTCATGGGCTGCTGAGATGAAGAGAAGCGTGATGTGATTAGCTCCATCCTGCCAGCCAGTGTGTCTGCTGTTTGATGACTCATCCTGCTATCTTCAGTATGGATCATAATGCAGCTCTGCATCGCCCTCCATCAGCCCTGCTGTTCTGGGCTGGGAAATACACACACACACACACAGACACACAGGAAGACACCCAAACAAACACACATACAAATCAACACACACAAATGCATGCATACACACAGAGACACACAAACCCAGACGGAACACACGTGTGAGCCCATTAGGTACACATAGACGCAAGTATACGCTGACACACTGGAGGGCAGGGTTACATTTCAAAAAGCTCATCTTGAAGTAGGGAAGACAAACAAAAAAAGGTTCTTTCATTGTATGCATGTCATATTTTTGAGGTCATGTCATGTTATCTCTGATAGTGGTTCATGTATCAACTCAACATGTGTGACTCACTGTAGCCCGTTCAATCCTATGAGAGTCAATGAAAAAACGATGAATGTCATCATGCACTGTTGGTGGTTGTGAGAGAGGTGAAATTAAAACAACACGTCTTTGTGTAATTGTGATTTGTTTTCCTATCAGGGATATGTTGTTTTGGTCCAAAACATATTTAATGCCTGCATTCTCTGAGTTCATTTCAAGACCAGTGCCTTGAGGCCATTGCTGTGCTTTCACTCTCGCTTTTGCTCTTTCGCTCGCACACACTCTCCCTTTCTCTTAATCCTTCTCTTTTATCTTTCAGTGTTTTTTGGTTGTGCGTGAGATTGGGCATACACAGTATTATTGAAGGCTTCTTCCTCCCTCCCGTCTTCATGCCAAGGCCCACTATGACTAATGTACAATTGTCTAAATGTGCTGGATAAGATACTGCTGCTTGGAAATAACAGTTAACCAGTGTGTGCAATTGAAGAAAACAGCAATTTATGTACACATGGTAGATGAAATTAGTTTTGTATTCTGCCGTTGAGTTTGGTATGTAGTGACATTTCATCAATAAAACTGTAATTTCTTGAAGCATGTACCAATGTGATGCTGCTGATTGGTTGTGAGGTGGAATTGGGTCTGTGGAGTTGTGTGTGTTACCTCATTATGTGACCATTTGTCTCCAATGCACAGACCTGATGACTGAATGGAGGTGCCATTTTCCGACATGTGGAAATCATACCAGACACCACACCGAGGAGTACACAAGGTGTTCTCTCCCGTATAGAACAACATTACTCATTGGTTTAAAATAAACACTGGATACAGTTAATCAGTCCATTTCCAGATGTATACATTGTGTCTTTCTGTTGGATCCACAAATCTGATTCTATCTAGAACCTTTTTTCAGAGGGTTCTTCCAGTGTTACCGCATGGCATCATAGATCAAAGAATCTTCTAGAACCTTTTTGGATGCACAGACGATATCTGATCGTAGCTCTGAAGGACAATGATGTAGGTATGTTCTCCTAATCCGTCGACCCCTATTATGAGCTGTAATTTAGTTTGGCTGGTGAAAAACAGGTCGATTACTCTTATGGTGATGTTATCTGAGGCCTCGTGATTGATCTGCTATTTTGCATGTTTCCAAATAAAGACTCATTATCTTTGTGTAAATTATATTTGTGCATTCATGATTTATTCTGGCAAGACAAAATAATAGATCACAAACACGCCGCCAAGTCACCCAAATTTGAGCTGTTAATTAAAAGTCTTATTTGCATGCAAAAAAAAAGAACCATTTACCAAACAGTGGAGGAGATTAGAAAAATAATACACAAACCCAAGTCGTCAAATGTTTGTAACACTAATTGATCACTCTATATTCCTCCACATAAAAGCACGCATTCAGCATAAGCAAACATTTTCTCAACATTATTGATTCAAACTCCTCTGGTCGATCCTGTTGTCTGCCTTTGTTTATACAGCCCGGCTTGAGAACAGGAAGCTGTGAATGAAATGCAATGATGTGCCCCCCTGCAAGGGAGTGTCACTCCAAACTCTCTACCTCTCTGCATACAATACCTTACAAAGGACTGTTTGATTTGGAGATCTAAATAAAATATCAAGGCTGCGGAAAGACAAAAAGACAGTGCTCTGCTGTATTCATCATGAAACGCGACAGTCAGGCTTCTCAAAGAGCTTTGACAGGTTTCCACACCTTCAGCTATGCCAAAATAAAAATGGAAGCCAACTCTGACTTTGGGAGACCTTCCCGTGAGCTTGCACCCCGGCTGAGCCTCATGCATGTTAATCAAGGTGTGGGTGGCAGACATGAGACTGTGCAGAACTGTGAAAATGAATAAGAATCCCTCAGGAAACAGATCCAGCTCATTAGTTTCTTACAGAAAACTGTTATGCCGCTTGCGCTCAGACGAACGTAGTTTAGAAATAGACATGGGGAGACAGAGGAATACAGAGCAGGTGCTTTTTGTTTGCCCAAAAGTGCACTTGTGTGTGCAGGCAGCTTAGAGCTTCATAAGAATAGTAAACATTACAAACGTGCCACTCAAAGGGATTTTGTGTGATATCAGTCTTTTTCTTTCTTATTCCCCCTTTCTATCTCTGTCTTTCCACCTCTCTGTCTTATGTCTCTCGCACTTTCTCACTCTTTCTCTCCTCCTCCTGCATTTCTCTCTAGTAAATGTATTTATCCTCTCTTTTTGTCTTCCATCCTCACTTTTTCTCTCTCTTTCAATCTCTCTGTGTCCCTCCCCCCCTCTGTCTCTCTCTCTCTCTCTCTCTCTCTCTCTCTCTTTATCCCTCTCTCCTTTATCCTCACACCTCTGCCAAAGCCCATCCCATCTGTGTAATGTTGGTAATCCAAGCCCTCTGACAGTGACATCATGCTGTTACCAACCAGTAGTCTGCCCGAGTGCTCAATGTCAACTACAGCTGAGGTGAGCCAGCACCACAGATGGTCTCTCCAAGATAATAAGGTTATGAATACAGACGCATACGCACGAAACGCTGACACACCACATACATGTATGAGTAACGCATGCATGTACACACACATACCACAGTTCTCACCAAATCCTCTTATGGAGAACTGATCTGGAGTGAATTGCCTAGCTGACATCATTTCAGGGGGTGACATCATTTTATTGTCCAGCCCAGAGAATCAGACACAGGTTGACGGAGAACGTGGATGAAATGGAGTGTGAAAGTCTCTAATTTTGAATAATGTTTCTGCCACTAGTCATTGTCAGGAGGCATCGAGGGAGAGGAGAGCAGCAAGCAGGGAAACAGATTAAATCACCATCACAACCTATCTGACACGCCGTCCGATCTCACCCAGAATGCTGCTCTTGGACTCCATGCAATATCACACGCTTTCACGCTTCAAGTCTGCTCTCAAAACTTGCCACTACAACTCAGTAATATTTGAGATGACTTTCTATTGGAATAAAGGGGAAATAAAATAAATAGTATTTTCTATTTGTACTGTTTTGTTTGTGTTCAGTCAGGCATTTCTGCTTTTGACAGGGCTAATATGAGAAGAAGAGGCATTCATAGATCATTTTTCATTCTCTGTTACGAGGACCGATGATGTATTTTATGTGGCAGACACAGAGAAGTCCCATGGTAGTGCACTAATGAACACACACACACACACACTCACACACAGGCATATATATTGTACACACACACACACACACACACACACAGACTGAGCCCCCCACCCCAACACACACCTTTGTCTGTGTAACTGTGAGAGGCTGCTGCCTACCATGGGGTTGATGAGACAACACAGGAGGCGCCGTCTCCCAAACACTTCCCTCTGCACTAATGAGGCCGCCCCCCTCCCTCCACCCCTATCCCACACCCAACATCCCCATCATCGCTAGTGCCTACACCCCCCTCCCCTTCCCCTCCACACACACATACACTCCCTATTCCCTCCCATTTTTTCCAACCCCATTTTTCATCCTCTCCTTTTTGGCATCACCCACTCATTCTCTCTCTCCCCTGCTGTGCCCCCCCCCCCCCCCCCCCCACACACACACACACACACATCGTACACACCAGCCCCAACATGTCACTTCTTCAGTATTAACTGCTCTACACTGCACCCCAGCACCCAGACGCACACAACAATCCCTTCACTCTGCATATTCCCCCCTCGCTCCCTCCCTCCCTCACACACACGTACACACACATCCGCTTGGGGACCCCACTCCCTGTCTCACCCCATCTCCATGGAGACAGGGAGGGGTTCAGCTCAGATCTGTATGACACACCTGGGCTTGGGCTGGTCGGAGGACAGAGACCATCACTGGCCACATACATGGCTTCAAATGTAAACAAAATGTCCTGTTAAAAAAAAATGGGAATAACTCTCTCAAGTGTGCGAGGTGTAAATTATTCATTTGGCGGGGTTAATGAAAATATGCAAATGAGAGACTTGATATTCAAAGAAATGATAATAATGCAAATCACCTTCTGTCCCAAGTAATTAGAATGACTGCTTATTTTAATTACACATCAGACGAAGTTGGTAGAGCTAATTCAGCAGTAAGATTAGATGCAGAGCATTTGTTGTCTGTGGAAATGCCATGGATTGTGAATGCAATTATATTTGGATATTTTGGGATTTTATAGATGGCAGTTGGTTCATGGCATATGAATCATGTGGTACAGTCATGAGCTCACACCATCTGTTCAGATGCAAGGGGCTTCTATTCAAATGCATGGGTCACTCTAGGTGCATTGTTAAAGACTGGTAAATGAATGGCTGTGCTTTAATGAGTGACTGGGGAAGACAAAGCAGCGATATATGGCTTCATAGCTCCCATGTGTTAGTGTGTGTGTGTGTATGTGGTGCATGTGTATGTTTATACATATATGAATGTTTGAGTGTGTGTGTGTGTATGTTCTGTGTGTGTGTGTGTGTGTGTGTGAACTTCAAGTCCGCAGTCCAGCTCCAGTGCTCTAACTTTTCACACATTTACACAATGACCGATCTCTGCGGAGTGGCATACCCACACGCACACACTCACCCACACACACCGTCAGTGAAAGTAAGAGTGAGAGTGGAGAGGCTTTAAGTAGTGACTCCAGCATGCATCCATCACTCACCTGCCACTCCAGCTCCTGAAGAAGCCCCCCCCCCTCCTCTCCCTCCCCCTCCTCTCCCCCCCCTCCTCTCCCCCCCCCTCCTCTGACACTGTTACCTCGCAGTCATTCAGCTCATCCAAACCAGTCAATCCCTCCCCTTTGTGGCCGCAATCTCTTATTTTCTTTGACTTCCTTGCATTTCCCAACTCCCTTTCTTCCCGTCCCCCATAATATTCAAGCACTAAATGGCATTGTCCAGAGCCCTATTATTTGGGGTTCTTGGATAATGTTATAAAAGCCTTATAGATAGTTGAGAAGGCACACCCGTGCCCTGGAACACTGAAGACATTTTAATTCGTATTTTTCATTTCTGGAAATGGTATGTTTTAACTTAAAAGGAACACATCTGCCTGTCAGACGATATTTTATTAGTTTTTAAATCCCTATAATTTTCCATTATTGATTTACTGAAAGTTCTTTGAAAAACTGTGCACAACTCTAGGAGTTTTAACTTTATTTGACAGAGGCTTTCCATCAGTGAACATTTGCTTTTTATCTCAATGTTAAAGATGTCTTCTAAAGAAAATTATTATCAAAGAAGGGGCATTAAAAAGTCATGCAAACGGAAAAGAAAAAAGCTTTTCAACAAGTGGTTTGAACCTAAAACAGAATAAACTGATATAAAAAACGTCTTTAGTGTAACCGGGGTCCTTGATACGCACAGACAGAGCAAAGTCAATCAGAATACACTGAATACTAAATCTTGTATTTTTTCATGATTTCACTAGACAATACAATTTCATGTAAACGATGCAAGCGGGGTGCAATATAAGACACACTGACTTCTTGTGAGGTGTCTTCTTCTTCCAGTCTGTTAAGTAATACGTGATTACACCAGGAAAATGGGACCTGGTTTACAATGATTGATCATGTTGTTGATTAGACCAGCTCCAGGTGCTGGTCCTTGTTCTGGTGCTGGTCTAGATGTTGGTCCTGGTCCTGGTCCTGGTCCTGGTCCAGGTGTTGGTATTGGCCCTGATGCTGACATCATCCTAGCGACTCGCATCAAAATTCGTTAGCTCCGTAGGATGATTAGCTCAAGTGAGTGATTGATGGAAAAGCCAGAATGCAGAACACTGGAATTCTTTAAAGTTCTGTTAGAGATAGATCTACAATGATGATGATGATGATGTCCAAGGAGATACTTCCGCACAGAGGGTGTTCGATAGCTTGTTCGGTTGGGCAGCTTTGAGGAATGAAATCCATTTTAGTGTGAAGCGTTCCACTATCTACGACTGCTGTAGAATCAGTTCCTCTGTGACTCAGGAGAGACATGAAGCAGCCTTAAGCCCCGCTGTCATATCAGGGACTTCACTGAGTTTAAGGATATTGAACAGAGAGTATTATTCAAAAGTTTCATCTTCAAAAACCAGAACATCGTCATTGTAGATAATTGGATTTCTAGCTCTGGAGTGGTGTCTGTTTTTGCATGAAACTGCTGGGCTAAGAGCATATTTTGCAGATCGATAGGATAAGGTTAGCCGTCTGTCAGCGGAGTTGCCCGTCAAATGATAGGAAAACAGGCAAAAAAAGTCAGAGGCCCTCTGGAGACAAAGTCAGGAGCCTTGTGAAATGCTGAAGAGACCAGGAAATGAGATAGGTGTCATGGACTTAGCATTAGACTAAAACTAGCATGAAATGTCAGGAGCCCTGTTGCTGCAGGCTGCATATAATTGATGTTTTATGACATTTACAGATGCAACAGACAGAGAACTCCTGCCTGGCTTGGTCTCAAATGAACACTATGAATTCAGATGCACAGCCTTCCCAATTTGTCATAACAGAAAATCATGATAAATTCAAGGCCTGACTGCGTCCTACGGCTCTTTTTTTATATCCAATTACCTTTGTGGTTGCTGCAAATGACAAAATGGCTTGTAAATCAAGGGGAGGAAATTATATTGAGGTTGCAGGAGGTTTTAACGGGTGATTTCAGGATAGTTGGACACTTTTAGGCTGAACTTTCTATTCGAAGAAGCACAGGGACACTTAAAGTGAGCTATATAAATTGTGTGTCATATTATACAAAGTGTCTTTCCATTAGATTTTCAGAGTAGAATGAGGGACTTTGGTCTGTTAGTACATCAGTTTTGAGGCTAGTTATCGTATTATTTTAGCTGCCTGTTTGGCTTCCTTTCCATAGACAATATGCTCATAAAGACGTTATCTAAGGGTTACAGAGTTGTGGGTCTATCAACCTCGTCGTTGTTGGGGCGAAGCTTTACGAACACCAGACACCCTGAAGCTTTAAATCACTGCTGAAGAGCTGGGGCGACCATCTCTTTCACATGCAAATGTCTGCATTTCACGCACGTATTCTTAGCACCACAGACACCACTCTGCAGCTGCCCACTGTCTTATCAGCAGTCCCACTGGGTCTCTCTAATGAATATCTCTGTGTCTGCCAGTGTGCATTGGCCTGATAATCAGGTTAAGAAGCACAGGACTTAAAGGGGGGCCTCTAATTCTGCATCAGTAGGCTACTCTGCTGCGCTAGGGCCTGGCCCGGCCTGACCCAGCCTGGACCCTAGCACGACTGACAGAGGAGCGTCAGCACCCAGAATGCAATTTCACGCACAGAAAAGACAAGGAGCTTTAGAGGGGCTCCTCGCCTCATAACTCCTAAAGTCTGAATTCAACTTGGCATCTTGGTGGCATCTCCACAGCAGGCCCAGCCTGGTCCCTATTGTCAAAGCGCTCACTTTGTTTGATTTGGCTCAGTTCTGAAACAACAAAAAACTGCTTTGCCATTCTACGTGGTAGAAAGAATCTTATGTAAAGAATACTTAGCTCTTCTCAAGGGAGTTTCTAGAACGAGCTACACATTAAAACATCTCTCTCTTTCTCTCTGTACCGTTCTGTCGATCAACTCAGACTCAAGATTCGTCAAGTCAAGTGTATTACCTAAATGCTAGTGGCTGGATGCACAAACAACCTTGCCATTATAAATGAGTAACCAAATGTATAATCCCAAAACAGCCTGGCGGTGTGTTAGGTAATAAACATCAGCAAGGGCCATAGCGCTTCAATAGATTACACACCGTAAGAGCCACAAATCATGCATGTTATTATTTTCCAATTAGTTTATTCGTCCTTATTTCAGCACAGAGACGCCTGTGAGAATGTTAACTAATGTTGCACTCTTCCTGGGCCACAAGGGGAGGAAGTGCTGAACACTAGATAATGAACACAATGCCACTCCTCAATGCCTCTTAATTAACGCAATGTGAATCATTAACACGTTCACATGGGGGCTCAAATGTGTGTTTGGGAGATAAAGGGGAAATATTTGCGCCAATAATGGCTTATTAATGCCGTTTATTGAGTAACGCCAGTCTTTAAACAGAGACATGTTGGTGAGAAGCAAAAGGAGGCTTGAAGGAGGTTGAAGAGATAAGAAAATAGATAAGACATCTCCAGGGAACATGGACAACAGGACAGGGGGAAATGAATACCTGGCTGAAATGCATTGGGATTCAAACTAATGGCCCCATTGACAGCCTCACTGGGAGAAAAACAATGGCTTTCAATGGGGGTTGCAGAATGCTTTGTGAAAGAACTGCTACTGGCATTTAAAGCGGCAGCCATTTGCTGAATTTTTATATTGCATTTGTTTTATTAGCAGATGCTTTTATCCAAAGCGACTCACAAATAGTGCATATAGAGAGTACAGTAGATAATGGCTCAGAAGTGCATATTTCTACAGTTGGTGGTCAGAGTCAAGGAACAATCTATGTTCTCTAGCTGCATTGCAAAGTACCCACATCTCAGCTGAAAGGCACAGTGAATACAAATAATACTATGCCATACTACAATACTACAAATATTTTACAGTTCAACAATAGTGCCACAATAACATATCAATTGCATAAGTATGAAGCAACAATAACATATTGATTACAGTACCTAGCTGATGAATGTATGGTGAACAAAAATAGTAATACTAAAGTGTAAAATGTCTCGATTACAGTACATTTACATTTAGTCATTTAGCAGACGCCCTTATCCAGAGCGACTTACAGTAGTGGCTAGTAAAGTGCAGTGCCTAGGATTTTTTAGTTTGTGTTTGTTAGACTGCTTGCAATATTACTGTAACCACGTCTTATTTGTGCTGTGCTGAAAGTTTCAAACCCAGCTCATTGCTTATGGAAGCAAAAGAGGAATATATCCATATGTAGTCTGTGGAGAAAAAGTACAATATCCATTGGTATTTTCATGATGACAGAACACACTTAGATGACTTATCACTTAGTCTGGATCGCTGTAAACAAAAGTCACGCATAAACTATTTTGCCATCCTTGAACGATTATAAACATCATAGTTCTGTAAAAAAAGAGTCAAAAATCGATCCTTCAGGAGGGAGAAAGAAACTTCTTATCCAGGCAATTAAGTGTAGGCCAACTGTCTGTCTGGCCACTAAGCTTCTGGAGACTCACTTTCCACCAGGAAGAGTTGCTAAGCAGATAAGTCTTCAGATCAGGCCCACTACAGAGACTGTGCCTGCGAGGAGAGAGAGCACTCCGACTGCAGGCTTTGCTCTTTGCATTCAAGTAGGATTGGAGGTAGAGAAGGCCAGGAGGGATGGAGGGAGGAAGGTAGAATGAAGTAGAGGAGGGAGGAAGAAAGTGTGAGAGAGAGCGAGGGAGATAGAGAGAGGGGAAACAGTCTAAAGTTAGAAAACAGAGGCTTTCTGGGAGTAGTGATATTGGCAGAACCCACTGTTATCTTCATAGGGTTAGTTTGGCCTGGCATCCACACAGGAGAGGAGCTTCTCCCTTTGTGAAGTCTCATTCATAATGCATCAAGACCGGGAGCCACACAGTACCAAGGTTTAGTTTGAAACTATTGTTTTTAACTGGGGAAGGTGGGGAGGCGGGGATGAGAACAGACACAGACTCTTTCTGTCCACGTCTTCATCACACGCCCACCACAATGTTTTATTATTTTAATTTGAAAATGTGGACAATAGATTATATCCAACTGTAACTCTGAGGAGTAAGGGGGGGGGTCCTCTGCTCTGGGCTGGGGACAAGCTTTAGGATCCCTTGACCATGCACAAACTGTTTGCCAGAGATAACATGTTCCGTCTAAGTCGACATATCACCTACCCTCCATGACCATACCCAACTCTGCCACCTGTGAAACTGCCTCTGGTGGAAGAAATGGTCTAAAAAAAAGATTAATTAACACTGATAATTTAAAAAAAAGAAGAAAAAAAAAGCTGAATTATTCCATGTTAAACGACAATGGCTTGAACCGTGTCTAACAGTCCGACAGCGTTGGGGGACCAGTCATTATGATTGGACAGGAATACATAGACTAGACTAATAGTCTATGACAACAACAAACAAAACTGTTGGGATTAGTCCTGAGCTTGATGAATCCTCCCTTTGTAACAGGTTTAATGAAACGCACACAGCTCTAATTAAAAGGGAAAACACACAGCCAGATTGCATGTTGACTCTCCTTAACAGTCCTGACTAGCCTGCATACAATTAAACACACATGAGGATGCTAACCACTGTTGGCAGACAGCGCGCAGAGAATAGATAAAAGGCTTGGTATCTTTCTGTGGTCAGAAAAGACCGAAACTGACATGCTTTGAGAAAAGTAGAACAGTTGATCACCGTATGACATATTTCAATCCCTTCCATCAAACAGTGTATGACACTGAATGCCGGACAACCAAAATGGTGTCCGTCAAACAGTGATTGAGCACTATTGAAAGTGTTTGTGGTTGCAGAGCCTAAGCTGTGCATAGAAAGACATGGCTCTGTTCTTCTCTGCCATGGTGATAGGGCAGGCTGGCTGGGACCGTGCTGTCAGCATTGCTAATGGCTATTGTTGGTAAGGATGACCTTTGACCCCTGTAGTGGCCCTTCACACAGCAGATGGAGAGTTGACCCCGCCCTCTAAACCTCTATTTTCTCTCACATGGACATACACACACATGCACCATGGTTTTCACATTCATGAATGTGTGCCTACACTCACACACCCATATATATATATATATATATATATATATATATATATATATATATATATATATATATATACGCACACAGCCACACAGCCACATGCACATGCACCACAACATTCACACTCACACACATGCACCAAAATATAGCTTACACACACACACACACACACACTCCCATCAGCGCTTGGCCCCCAATCAGCTGTATGGAGACTGAGGGCTCCCATAGAAGCAGTGTGACAAAGCAGTAGGAGGAGTGGCTGCTCAGCACAATGCAGGGCTCATTGTGGAGGCTGGAGGAGGAGCAGGAGCCTGAGCAGAGACAAGCAGCAGGACACGCTCCCATCTGCTGGCAGGGGGGCTGGGGCAGGGCTGGGGCAGAGTAGGGCAGAGGCTGGGGCTGGGGCTGGGGCAGGGCTGGGGCAGAGTAGGGCAGGGGCTGGGGCTGGGGCTGGGGCTGGGGCAGGGCTGGGGCAGAGTAGGGCAGGGGCTGGGGCTGGGGCTGGAGCAGGGCTGGGGCAGAGTAGGGCAGGGGCTGGGGCTGGGGCTGGGGCTGGGGCTGGGCTGGGGCAGAGTAGGGCAGGGGCTGGGGCTGGGGCTGGGGCAGGGCTGGGGCAGAGTAGGGCAGGGGCTGGGGCTGGGGCAGGGCTGGGGCAGAGTAGGGCAGGGGCTGGGGCTGGGGCAGGGCTGGGGCAGAGTAGGGCAGGGGCTGGGGCTGGGGCTGGGGCTGGGGCTGGGGCTGGGGCTGGGCTGGGGCTCTGGCTGGGGCTGGGGCAGAGTAGGGCAGGGGCTGGGGCTGGGGCTGGGGCTGGGGCTGGGGCTGGGGCTGGGGCTGGGGCTGGGGCTGGGGCTGGGGCTGGGGCTGAGGCAGGGCTGGGGCTGGGGTTCTGGCTGGGGCAGGGCCGGGGCTGGGGCTGGGGCTGGGGTTCTGGCTGGGGCAGGGGCAGGGGCTGGGGTTCTGGCTGGGGCAGGGGCAGGTGCTGGGCTGGGGCTGTGGATCTGGCTGGGGAGTAGAAGGGGTGGTGACCCCCTTCCCCTTTTTTTAACACACACACACATGCCATAGAATCTCAAATGCACACATTGGCGAACAATCACGCATACACACGCAACCTAATGCACACAGTATCTCTCACATGCACACACACTCACAAACACACACACACATACTCTGCTCCTCAACCTCCCTTACCCAGCAACACACCCCTCTCTGACCTCTCAGCCCATGATGGATGACGCCTTAGTTTGCTGGTGCACTTTGTCCAGTAGAGGGGGAATGAGCTACTAAAAAGTGTGAGTGTGTGTTTCCGACCGTGTGCACGTGTGGACACTTCTGTGTATGTGTTTAAGTGGGTGTGTAAATGTGTGTATATGTGTACATGCGGGCGTCTTAGTGAGAGAGAAAAAAGACCTGGTCGTTTTTTGTCCTTTCAGCAGCTTCGCTCTCCTCTCCAGTCCTCCTGTCTGGCCAGCACTGCTGCAGAACCCTTTTCAGTACATTAGAAATTCAGCTGATTCAACCCTGTTTCAGTTCAATACAACACAAATGTAGCACAGGATCCCTGTGTCTCACAGCTTCCTCTGAGCACTCACGCTGGTGTCTGAGTGCTGAACAGATCCATGCCAAATCCATAGATTTAGGAGGCCAAGGCTTAATCCTTGTTTTCCCTCTTAAATGCAGGGGCGTTCATTGATTGAATATACCTGCCCAGGTTTTTACTTAGAAGCTCAAGTTATATTCCTTTATTTGTTTTCCCCTGAACATTTTCCTTTTAATGATTTGTCCTAAACTCACAGTTTATGGAGCTTCTAAAGGTAGGACATCTTTGGGATCGATAAATACTGTATACAGTCATTTCTGTGAGACAATTATTTTTCATGAGGAGGTGGAACATGTGCATACGTTTACTGCTGTGACATGAATATTTTTGATGAAAAAATTGCTTCTATCTTTAAAATGTTTTGGTTCAATGTTTTGTCATTTTTGAAGAAACCATGGTGGCTGTGTTTTGGCTCAGGTGTGGCAGGTGACCTGCTCTATCCCTTTGCCCTCCACCCTGTTCCCTGTGAGTCATGTAGTGACTACAGACAACACAGACCTGCTGTAGGGACTGAACATGTGATGAGCAGGCTGTTATCGGTGATGGGGAGAGAGAGAAGGAGAGAGAGAGGATGACACAGCCTTCAGGGAATGGCTCCAGTCCCATCTCCACCCAGCCTCGCTCTCTCTCTCTCACTCTCTTGCTCTCTCTCTCTGTCATTCTCGTTCCCCCTCCCTCCCTCCCTCCCTCCCTCCCTCCCTCCCTCCCTCCCTCCCTCCCTCCCTCCCTCCCTCCCTCCCTCCCTCCCTCCCTCCCTCCCTCCCTCCCTCCCTCCCTCCCTCCCTCCCTCCCTCCCTCCCTCCCTCCCTCCCTCCCTCTCTTTCTTTCCCTCCCTCTCTCTCTCTCTCTCTCTGTCTCTCTCTCTCTCTCTCCTTCTCTCTCCTTCTCTCTCCCCCTCCCTCCCTCTCTCTCTGTCTCACTGGAACCTCGCCATCTGCCACAGCTGCCGCTCGCCTCAACCGCCACTCTAATTGACAATGAACCCAAAGGCGCGGCGATAATTGTGGCTGGCCGCTTGGCAACTTCAGCGGGTTTCAATTCCTCCCTTTCAGGATTCATCAAGCCCCATCTGCTCTCGTTGGTGTCTGGCATCTGCCCCCCAACAATCCCCTCCTCTCTCCACCTCCCATCTTCCTCCTCTTCCCCCCTCCCACTGGCCTACTGGGGCTTTTTGTGTGGGGTGCTTATTAGAGAGCTGCCCTGTAACCCCTCTGAGGTTGGCCACACCCAGAAGAGTGAGGACTCCAGGGCAAAGCGTGTTTGTTCAGTCGGAGAGAGAGAGATAAAGGACTCCTTGTGTTTTTTTCTCATTCTCTCTTCCCCTCCCCCCGCCCTCCTCTCTTTCTCCCCTCAGCCCCCAAATGTGTCGTGTGTCACAAACCATTGGGTTGTCGTTGGGTGGTTGGCTCGAATAGGAAAGAGACCTTTTTTTCAGTCGTATAAACCCTTTTTCTCCTGTTTTTATTATTCTGTGGTGGTGCAGCTTGCTGCTGCTGGGGAACAGACCCCTCAAGGTTTGGCAGTAAGGTTTTCAGCTGTCTCCTGTCTCCTGTCACGCTGTGCTGCTCTGATCAAAACATGTTTCATGTTCAATATGAGACCGGACATATTACTTATTCATCATCACAACCATGTTGATGCCATATCCGGAATAGCTAAATAGCCGCTTACTGTACAGTATGGCGTGAATCAATGATTGCTTAATTACTGAATAAATGCTTCATATACCACCGGGGCTTTTGATGAAGAGTAAAGCTGAGGGAAAGCAAGAGGCAAAGACGGTCTCCATTTTCATTCTTCCCTTCCTTTTTTCCTAATTATCAACATGTAGCATCCAAATAATAAGTAGTACGTCAACAGTAAAAGTAGCGAAGGTCTAGTCAATGACAAGTAGCCATCTCCTTCTCTCCTTATTAGCTGTTATATGCACCGGGACAGTCTCTGTCCGCTTAGAGAAAAGAGAAGTTGGCAGCAGCAGGACAACAGACAGCGGAGCGGAACGTGCCACCGCCGTGCCACTGCCGTGCCACCGCCATGCCGTTCTGCGTGCCAAGCTTGCCTCTTCACTGCCAGACTCCTGTCACACGCCAGATAACTGGAAAATATGTCACTTCTATTTCTCCAGATTGAGCAGATCTTGACCAGGCAAAAACTAATCAGGGGCAGCATATACACAGCTGCAGGAGAAGAGATATAATTGTCAGTGGAAAATAGCCAAATAGGCAACATTCAGTGAGAACAACTTTTTGAATACGCTTATAATTGAAGAACACTGTGTCATTATGCATACTGATTGAGGCCATCCGCCCTGCTACTTACTGTAAACATTAACTAGATATATGCAAGAGGGGGAGAATAACAGTTATTTAAAACAAATATATATGCCCTTTTTTTGCAAATATTTTTTTCGGGTATAGATAGCTCATAGAAACATCAATTTCACTGCAATTATAACACATTTTAAATCTTTTAGCTGAGGAATAAAAAGGGAAGCTAGAGATAAGGCTGCTCAGGGGGCCTGCTTGGCTTGCACAGTTCTTGCGTGAGACGCCAACCCGACCTGTCCTGAAGAAAACCTCTTGGTTCCTCATTTCTCCTGTCCACCCCTCCTTTCGGCCCTGCAGGTAAAAATAGGTCTCACTTTCATGGCAATTTCGGCAAGACTGTTGCATCAATTTTCAGACTGTGTCACCCATTTTAAGCCAATGGGAATGTTGAAGGTGTATGTTTCTCTGTGACTGGGGTTTATGGGCTTGAGGGGTGGGGGGGGGGGTGAGTGGTGGTGGATTGTGTGTGGGGGGAGGGGGTATATAGCGAAGCCTCATGCAGAGTCATGTTTTGGCAAAGAGAATTGACTGTGATTAAGAGGCTCCATTCGCTTCTGTTCCCCTGTGTGTTTCTGAATATATATTTTTCTGTTTTGGCGATTCAGTGTGATGTATCAATGTGGGACCCACTATGCCAGTGCATTACAGAAACAGTGCCAGTTTGTTGGGTTTGTAATGGCTGCATAAATAATGAGAACATCATGTTCGACAAATAGCAGAGTGCCAAAATCTACTCATACATAGTAAATGATCCATCTGTACTGAAGACCCAGCTCCAGTTCATCTCAAAGTTGTGAAACGAAGATGAAAGTGAGGTGGAAAGCTTTGAACAAGATCTAGATGATATCTAGAAAGTCCCCGTGATGCGATGCTTGTCTGTCTGGCTGTACTTGGCTGCCTGTTACACGTCTCATCAGTCGTCGTACCATCCAATGTTTTTTTTTATCAGGATCTCTCAACAATCTTAAGTGGTAGATTCATGGTTGCTTTGTGCTACATCAAGCCTTCTCGGTTGTCCTCAATCCTGTTTCTCAGAAAGGAGAGATGATTGTTTACCAGAACTAAGACTTTTGCGACAGAGGCCTCCTCACTTCCATTATCCAGAGTCGGACAGGGCCCTCCCACTCTCTGGCTCCTGGACCTTGCAGACCTGGGCTACCCCACTAAACAGGCCTAATCCCTAACTCACCCTCACGCCGGGAAGAGAGGGGGGTTGGGGTGTGTTGGGGGAGGTCTTCTGGCCTGAATCCCTCACCCGCCATCAAGAAGCAAGTTCCATGGAGGGATGCTGACGAGGGGGGAAGGGCGTGTGTGTTTGTTTGTGCATGCATGCGTGTGCGTGTGTGTATGTGGTTTACCGGTTTCATTCATTTCCCAGCTGCTTGGTTCTCCATGCTTGCCATATTAAACAGATCTGTTGAGGCTTGGGCTCCGGCCATAACCACGCTAACATATGGGCTCCCAGGACTGACAATTACTTCATTAGTTTAAATCTTTATGTGTGGTGTATGTCCCTTCAAAATGCTGGACAGACACTTTACTTAACTTGAATTTTTAAACGAATGTACTACGATGAAATGTCAATATTTTAAATATATTTAAAATGAAACTTTTTGAGCAAACTAATGCATTTAGTCCATGAGCCGAGTCTCATGTATATGTACAATTGGGATGTCTGGGTAAGAAAAGTTATATCTGGAACAGGGAGGATGGACAGATAAATGGCTATACCTGTTGTGTGCGGGAGGCCAGGGGGCCCAGTTACACATGGAGCCACCGCAATAGTGGAGCTCCCAACCAGAGAAGGACATGAGGAGGTGGAGGGTGTTAGGCTCCTCACTATTCTCCTTGGGTGAAACCATTTTACTGGGTGGGGGGGGGGTCTCTCTGCCAGCCTTGAGGGAGGGAGGCTTCTGCCGCGTGTCCAACTGATGAAGCAGTGCCTCTGGGCTCCTCGCTCTGCCACCCAGGGGAGGCCAGATGCTTGGAGGGACAGAAGGGAGAGAAGAGGGGGAGACGACAGATATTCTCCTTGATCCAGGAAAAAGAGGCCCATCATATCTCCCAGACTGGGATTGGTTTGGGCACTGAAGCAGTGGACCCCTGTGGCGTGTAGGGTGGTGGTGGTGGGGGGGATGGGGATGGGGGTGGGGGGAGGCTGAGGAGTGAAGCAGCCATAATCATCCAGAACTGGAGGTGGCTCCTTTCTCCCGCGCTGCGTGGGTGTCTCCCTATCCACTGACATTCATCAGTTGTAATGGAGTGGAGGCCAGGGCTCTGAGGCCAGGGCTCTGAGGCCAGGGCTCTGAGGCCGTGTCCCTCAACCCTCTGCAGGCTCACTGAGGGTGGGGAGCAGAGCAGGATGGAGGGCAGGTGGATGTGTAGCTGTCTATAAGAGCAGTCTTCCGTCTTCCAATCACACAGGGTTTCCAGATCCAGCAACAAATATCCAGCAGTAATATCGATGCAGGGTAGATATGATGCAGGGTAGATATGATGCAGGGTAGATATGATAAAGGGTAGATATGAATCAGTCAATTCTTAGATGCTGCTGTGCAGTCCAGACATGGCATTAGAGAGTAATCAAATGTTCTCTGCCTCCAGTCACGGTGTTATGTAAGTGTATTTCTGTTCAGCTGTGACTGGGCGGCCTACCTCCCCTTGTTCATCCTGCAGGTCCACATTTAGACACCAGCTCTCTGCCATTCAGAAGTCTGCTGAATTCCGAAAAATAATATTGAGTTGTTGTGTTTTCTTCTGTGAGCAGGCAAGCGTACACCCTGTTTACCTGGCCCCTTCAGACAAGACCAGCCTTCATGTTTCAGTTCCTAGCATTACCACTTAGGCAATTCAAAAAATAATGTTGGTGGATGAATACATTCAGGGTCTCCTTTATCAGAATGTCCCATTCCACTCCTTTCCCTTTCATCCACTCTGTACACCGTGTATGTAAATAAGAGGCGCTTTTGTTAACAACTGTCTTACAATATTACCCCCCCCCCCCACACACACACTTCATCCTCCCCTCCCCCACTCCGTATTCATCCCTCCCTCCCCCCAACCCATTCCTTTTCCCCCCATTCAAAAATGACACGTCAAATGAAAATGTGCACCCCCGAAATATTTCCATCTGAGCTGTGGGTTTCAGAAGGGACAGTGGTGTCGTTTAGATTGCCACTTCCTGGGGTCCTGACGTGTTTGAGGCTAATTAGAGGTGCACATGCAGCGCTCCACCCTGACGCGTGTCCACGTGGGGCCTGCAGAAATGGATTCAGACAGCCAAATCCATCACCTGCTCATCTGCTTACCTCACCACCGCTAATGCTTTGACACATTCTGTTTGGGACCTGTCAACACCAATTGAGCTGCCCTCAATCAAGGCCTGAACATCATTTAAGATGACATTTTTTTATCCGCACCGTATCCCAGTTGTTGATTGAATATCTGCGGATCCCTGTCCTTTGTGCCTGGTGGAGCGTCTGGGGGAGTTTAGGGCCTAGGAGGATGAGACAGCTGGGCTAACGAGGAGGAAGGCTGCTGCTTGTGATGATCCACAAACACCTTTCAAGTCCTTGCAGATTATCTTTGTAGGAGCAGATATGAGAGGGTAGCACATGTTCATAAATATTATCAAAAAAGAATGGACCCAGGTCTGTACCACATTTCTCAATGGAATATATGTATATATATATATTATTGTTTTATGTTTTTGTATATATATTCTCTCTATTCCGTATAGACTGCTTCTCTGCGGTTCTTAGAGTGGAGAATAATTACCTCCAAGGTGGACCAACTGTAAATCAATATATTTGATCACAGGCCCAGTTTTAAGTTGTTTGCTAAGCATGATGGATACATGTTCATTACCGATGTTTCCATACCCCCGAGCACACTTGGAGGGAGCAGGCCTGCATCGCCTGATTCACAGTCGAAGATGAAACCTTTATTGGTTGTCTTCACATCGATGGTGATGAGGGACATGAACCGAGAAAGAACGAAAAAGAGAACAAGAGATAGAAAGATAGATAAGAAGGAGACAGCAGTCGACAGACCTTTGTGTGAAACAAGGCCAAAAAAAAGCGCATTAGCAAACAAAACGACGGCATTAGCGCAAAGCTACTCTGACTGTAATGAGGTTATTTCATGTTGTGAGGGTCTCAGCTATGGGATAGTGTAGTTAGCCCTACAGTTACAGGACTGACACAGCTAAACACTACATGTCAAACCCCACCCTGCTCCTTCTACCTCTGTGGACCTCAGGACTGCTGGTTAATGAGCTCCTGAATGCTGTTGAGCACACGTAGCGCCAATGTCTGTTATTTCCATTCGTGGCCAGGCCAGAGAGAGGGCAGGCCAGAGAGAGGGTAGGCCAGAGAGAGGGCAGGCCAGAGGGAGGGCAGGCCAGAGAGAGGGCAGGCCAGAGGGAGGGCAGGCCAGAGAGAGGGCAGGCCAGAGGGAGGGCAGGCCAGAGAGAGGGCAGGCCAGAGAGAGGGCAGGCCAGAGGGAGGGCAGGCCAGAGGGAGGGCAGGCCAGAGAGAGGGCAGGCCAGAGAGAAGGCAGGCCAGAGGGAGGGTAGGCCAGAGGGAGGGCTGGCCAGAAAGAGGGCAGGCCAGAGGGAGGGCAGGCCAGAGGGAGGGCAGGCCAGAGAGAGGGCAGGCCAGAGGGAGGGCAGGCCAGAGGGAGGGTAGGCCAGAGGGAGGGCAGGCCAGAGGGAGGGCAGGCCAGAGAGAGGGCAGGCCAGAGGGAGGGCAGGCCAGAGGGAGGGCAGGCCAGAGAGAGGGCAGGCCAGAGGGAGGGCAGGCCAGAGGGAGGGCAGGCCAGAGAGAGGGCAGGCCAGAGAGAGGGCAGGCCAGAGAGAGGGCAGGCCAGAGAGAGGGCAGGCCAGAGGGAGTGCAGGCCAGAGAGAGGGCAGGGTGACTGACACTCATCCGATCCCACATCATCCCGTCTCACTCCATCAAAAACAGATGGAGGGTACGGACAGTCACTGTACAGAGTGGTGAATAGGATTTATTTTGCTATAAATATTGGGATGCATCAAATATCTATCTATATCTGTAATCTATAAATCTATCAATGAGTCTAAGGACAGGTGATGTGACAGGATTAAACAGAAGGGGTGGTCTCCCATGTGTGTCTTCAGATATCTTGATTGTAACGTCCATGTTCAGGGTGCGTGCTGCTGTGGGACATGGCGGTGAGGTGGGTGAGGAGGGAGGGGGGGGGGATTAGATGTCTGTTTGCTGTTAGAATGAAGTTGAGCGGCCTCATCTCAAGGTGCTTCTCTCTCTGCTTCCGGCCACACAGCCACCAAGGACATTATGGACATAATTATGGAATAATGACTTAAGAGTCTTTGTCTATCTCCGTCTTTCAGAGTGCCCTGTCTGTGTCCTGGACCTTCCGTGTTTGATTCATAGCCATTAAAAGAGAGAAAAGGATGGAAGGTCCTCCAACGAAATAGAGGAGAAAGTCATTGTTCCCTCTCCCATTGATTCCCAGTGTTAATTTAGCCTCGGCGGTTGAAGATTAAGCCTCCTGCCCGCTACTCAATACAGAGAATGAAGACGTACACCCCAGCACATTCAAGTAATTAGAGCCATTAACTGGGGACCGAACAATCAAGTGTGGACTGGTGATTCTGCAGTCCTGTCATGTCTGTATTGACAGCTGAACTCTGGGCTGAGTCACCCTCACCTTGTGCCGTTGTCTGAGAGGAGCAGGTAGTAGTGGACAGAGAGGAGGAGATGCCTCCCGGTCTGCCTGCTCACCCACACAACATGATTCCTTTTATGTTATTTATTTACTGAGCACAAGGGAGTTTGTTGCTAGTTTAAAGGCACAGGCTAAGATGTCAAACTGGAAATTGATATTTATATCCTTGTGCATGGATTTTTATACTTGTTGATTTTAATCCTTGCGATGCGTGTGTGTTCCCCCTGGCCTGTGGTTATTGGTCAGTTGGACTGCCCCTCACCCCTCACCCCCTACCCCTCACCCCCTACCCCCTACCCCCCACCCCCTACCCCCCAACCCCAACCCCCACCCCCTACCTCCCACCCCCAGCATCAGCAGGTGATCAGGCAGACTCCATTAAATCCCAATGGCAGAATGTGGACCACAGAGAGGATTCAAAGCACTGGAGAGGGCTGAATAAAGGCCAGGATCGCTGGGCTGGGGCGAGGGGTGGGGCGAGGGATGGGGTGGGGTGGGGGGCAGAAGAGAGAGTGTCTGCGTGGCATAGTGGGTGGACGGGGGGGGGGGGGTTGCCGGGTGCCGGGTCCACGTGAAGACTCCCCACTGGCAGGAGCAAAGTGCATCGCTCACACTGGCCCCTTTGATGCAGGGCATGTGACCGGAAAGCTGGAAAGTGCAGAATCAGAGAGGAGGACAAGGATGACGCAGGACATGAACCATTAGATAATAGGCATTCGCCCACACATTTTACAACACAATGATACCAGAGTGGTGATATTCACACTGTAGACCTACAGACATCATGGGATGTCTACAAAGAAAACAGTAATGACAATAATGTCTTTACATGTGTAGTATGTGTGTCTGTCTGTGCATATTTCTGTTTACCTGCTGTCTGCCTGCTTGCCTGTTGGTCAGTCAGTTGATTAGTTTAGTTTAACAATTTATTGTTAATCTAAGTTAACAATGCATTAGTTAGTTATAAATGTGATATATATATATATATAAAAGGATTATTATGTGTACTAGTGCACAGTACCAATGATAGAGTCAGTGATTAAGATGTTGGTGACACACACAGACTCCTGGAACCATAGATAGTGCACAGTGCCCATGATACAGTCAGTGAGTATGATGTGAATGACACAGATTTCTGCAATGATAGATAGATAGTTCAGTGCCCTTGATGCAGCTGGTGATTAGTTGTAGTTTAATTATTTCCATTCTTGTTTCGGTCTGTAAATATCCCAGAAAGAGTGGCTGATGTTTCTGATGTCTGTCTGTCTGTCTGTCTGTCTGATTCAAAATCTATCAATCCATCCACTTAAACATCTTGACCTAAACATCTTGCTCTGCCTGCCTGCCTGCCTGCCTGCCTGCCTGCCTGCCTGCCTGCCTGCCTGCCTGCCTGCCTGCCTGCCTGCCTGCATGTCTGTCTGTCTGTCTGTCTGTCTGTCTGTCTGTGTGTGTGTGTGTGTGTATGGATGTGTGTTAACCACACAGTGCAATGGAGCGTTGCAGGCCAGGCTCCTTCTGATGAGCACAGAGGAGCCGCAGGCCCAGAGAAATGGATTGCATTCATCTTGTACTGAATTTCACCACAATGATGTCATCTATGAGCCATGTGTGCACGCCCTGTGGACCACAGAGAGACAGACGGATGGAGAGACAGACTGAATGGGAAGGAGAGAGAAATAGGCTGACATACTCCCTCCCCCACAGGCATGGCAACAGGATATTTTAAAATGTGTTAACTCTGACTTTATAAACTCAATGGGACCTTACCAAGTTTTTTCTACTCCTCGCGACTCTGTGACATGTCAATATCTCATTGGTGGGTAATAGACAGTGGCCTGCCGATGCTTGGGCTAACAGCCTATGAGGGGTAAGCATGGAGAGTGAGTTCTGGCTGGTCACTGGTCCAGGGCAGACTGTCTCCTAGGCAGCAACCGGACCTGCAGCTTCTTCATTGGCCCACCCTACCGCCGGCACCCCGCACCCTACAATGAGGGAGCAGGTCCTTCTGTCTGTGTCGCACGCCTGTGTACACACACACACACACACAGGCGTGCTCACACAAACACACAGGGTGAGACACACTCTGAATGGCTGATTTGATTAAGTCCCAAGCTCCCATTATTATGTTAGGTAGGTGGTGTAGAATTTCAATGATAATCCATAATGCATGACCGGTTCTGTTGCCGTGGCAACATAAATTCAAGGTTACCGGCTTTCCAGACGCATAATTGGGTGTGCGATGAGCGCCAAGGAGGTGCTGTTCAAAATTCTGCTCATGGACGAGAGGCATCAATCAAACTGTCGCAGATTGCAAAGTACTCATAATCAGATGAAATGCCTTGGAGAAAGAGCGAGAGACAGGGAAAGAGGGAGGGAGGGAGGAAGGAAGGAAGAAGGGGGAGACAGAGACAGGGAAGGGATGTTACAACAAAACAATTCATTCGAGTCAAGAAATAAAAAAAATCAAGGAAAGAAAACAACCAATCCATGAATGTAATGGTCCCTATGTCTCTCTCTCTCTCCTCCCCATACACACACACACACACCACACATACAAACACACACACACACACACACCACACATACAAACACACACACACACACACCACACATACAAACACACACACACACACACACCACACATACAAACACACACACACACACACCACACATACAAACACACACACACACCCCCATGCCCTGTGTACACGGACTGAGCTCCCTAAATCGAGCTGGTCAATTTGAGGCAATATCACAGCTTTTGCAGTTCCAGGTGACTTGGTTTCACTTCATTTGTTTTTTATCTTGCTCAGGCAGGCAGGGATGTGCCCCAAGCCTTTGCTGCTGGGGACAGGGGAAATCAATTCTCACCAGAGATTGGTGCGTCAGAGACACCCGCGAGTTCCTCAGGCCCATTTCAACCCCCCAGACAGAGGGAGGATGCAGGAGGCAGGAGGCAGGGATCCAGAGTCACGTCATGCTGTCTGTTCTCTCTGTCCACTGGAGGCATCCTCTGTTGGTCTTCTTGCTGTTGGTATCTGGGTGGCTGGTTGGAAGAAAAAAAAAGACAGATTTTGTTTCTAATTCATTTGACAAATCTGGTGTGAATGCCAGCTCACTTTTAGACAGATGTTTTTTAGACAGGTTGTTTATTTTGGCCGTAGCATGTCCCTTCCAGATTATTCAAAACTCACCCGATCGCATTCTGCTGATGAGGTTTGGATGGACATTTTGGACACAGGGAAAATTGGGCAAATATTGAAACATTAGAAATATTTCCAGATGTTTATTAGCTTCTGTTTACAAATGGGCCTGAGGATAAATAATGTTGTATCACAGTAGAGAGGAACAGTCCCTCTGTCTCTGGAGGTTTTATGACTGAGCAGTATATAAATGGTGGTATACCACATTATTTAACACGCAATAAATTATGCGCTGTTAGTTTATGGACAGTGTTATCTCTACTACAGGTTTATTTATGTAACCATTTATTTCACAAACACTACATTAGAGAGAGCGAGAGAGAGAGAGAGAGAGAGAGAGAGAGAGAGAGAGAGAGAGAGAGAGAGAGAGAGAGAGAGAGAGAGAGAGAGAAAATGAAATAGAAATGGGGAAAAGTGAGAGATGACCAAAAGATAGTTTATTGAACTTGTATATGGTGGCGTGGTGGGGGGCACCGTGGGCACATGGGGCTGGTGGAGCAGCGGTGAGCTGTGTACTGAGATGATGGAACACCATGGGAAGGTGGGCTGGAGAGCTGCTGGGCAGCTGCTGGCTGGGCCCACTCTCTCTCTCTCTCTCTCTCTCTCTCTCTCTCTCTCTCTCTCTCTCTCTCTCTCTCTCTCTCTCTCTCTCTCTCTGGAGCCCCTGACCTGGCCCCAACACAGTGCACCGGGCAGCAAGAGGAATGTGCTGGTCATTCATGACTGGAGAGAGCAGACAGGGAGAGCTCCTTCCTCTCAGGGTCAGATTTTTGTCCTGGGCCGGGGGAGGGCATTGTTCAGTCACCCTTTTGTGCCCCTACCTCCCTACCCCACAGATATTAGGTTTCCTTTCAGACCGTCCAGATAGCATGTGAATGGGGGGCAAGGAGTGCAGAGGGGTTGGGGGTGGGAGGTGGATGACTCTGTCTCTCTCCGGAAGGGAAAAAAAAGAAAACATCTGTGTGTTTTGGATTAGGGCCTGCGCGGGTGGGCCTGGTTTTCACCTCTCTGTTGCCTCTGCTCGGAGCTCAGCAGGAAGGTAGAAGTTAGTGATATGGAAAAAGCAAATCCTACATAAGTTCAGCGCTGTGGGACCCTGTCCATACGTTTTCTGTGAGGTCCTTGAGCATTTAAAGTCTCGTCTGAGGCAGTGAGAACTTTCAGGGCAAGAGCTCAGCCTTTCCCTTGTTTAATATTCACAAGGTTGAGAGTCAAAGGTTAGCAAGGTTAGCTGGTTGAATTGGTCTACTCTTTTTCTGGGAATATTGCATACCCAATTCAGCAATGGCTTCATGGTCTGACTCACATTCGTTTTTATCAAGAGACAGAAAAACCATGCAAGGATGGAGCAGTCCAGTCCAATCTCTCCATAAATATTGAACAGCAGCAAAGTGGATAAGGCCCAGCCTAGCCTGGCCCGCAGCTGATAAGATGAAAAGAATTACACTTGGACTTGAGAGCCGTGCACCATTTGCATGTCTTCTGCTGGAAATTGTATTCTCTGTGCTGTGCAAGGAGCAAACAAAAATAAAGCATGCTTTGATCAAATCTTCAAAAGGGAGCTGGTTCAGAATCAAATCAAATACCCCCGGTGACGATTTGATCTGGATAGAGGAACAAGGGTTTACACTAGACTGCTGTTCTGACAAAAAATGAGAAATATCTGACGTCTTGTTTTCCCCCCTCCACACGTTTTCTCAGTGCTTTTAATGTGTTTTCTTTTCAGGTAAACAGTTTATCTATGGAGACAGAAGGATGAAGACGTTTCAGTGACAAGCGCAGAGTCAGTCAGCCCAGTGAGAGCAGAAAGCTTCCGTATGATAGCTGTTTTCATCCATCGATCACACGCGCGGCGTCAACGCTCGTCCGGAGGATGCGATACTCCCCATCAGCCTGTGCCAATCAGGAAGACAGGGAGAGCAAGCTGACCCAGCTATTCATTCACACCATTCTTAGGATTGAGTAGGGAACATTGAATGTTTGGAGAGAAACATTTTGTTTCTGTTAGCTGCTGTTCTGAAGGTATGGAGCTAGTATGAATGTGGCAGACACGTCTGAACTGATCATCTCTTGCCGTCCTGTTCAATCCAATCATCTCTCTCTGATTCTGTATGGATCCTGATTATAAAGCACAAGTGTCATAGGGTGAGGGGTTGTGAGAGAGTGGGAGTGGTTAAAAGGTTGTGAGGATCACTGGCGGACATTAAGTTTGATCTCATCTGAAGATGCACTCAAAAGGAATGAGAAAGGAAAGCGTGTCAACAAGCTAAAATAGTAGGCTCAATATCACCCTTAAGCTGTCAAGCATCATTTTTGTTCTAAATTTCACTCTTCTCTTTAGGTCTCATCATATTTATCATAGCCACTGCCAAACATTCACTTTCAAAAATGTCTGATGATGTGAGTGAGTCCAATAAATCTTACAGGTGCCATAATTCTAGAGGTCAGAGTCTGACTGGAGCCAACAGCAGCCAGCGGGTCACATTGCTGAGTCACCGGTGCTACAGGAGTGACTACGGTGAGTGGGGGTACCTGGGAGTCATCAGACGATTATGAAAGGGCGTAATGAGTTTTGGTGGTTGACTTGTTTACAATGGAGACTCATACGCCTCCTTCTTGTTTACACTCACGACATAATCTGCTTTCATCTTGAAACAAAAGATGGCTACCGCAGACCTCGGAAGGGGATTTCCAGCCTGCAATTGTGGGCATGCGGTCCCTGTTTGATGTTGAGTTTCGAAGTCTATCCGCTATGAATGAGCCTGACAGGCTGACTTTTCAGACCCTAGTTGGATCCTCTGAGAGAACACTGAACCTGACTACTTGTATGGTTCCCCCAGCTAGTCTAGTCCAAGACCCTGCTACAATACTTTATTCTGAACGTTGTGTGTGTTGATCAATATTTCTTTCGTTCTCATAACACATATTTCTGCCAGTTTTGCCTGGGGTCGAAAAATAGGACCATAAAAATACAATTCTAGAGTATGGTCAAAGTGAGAGTGTGGGTCAGATCAGCCCGTTGCAGATTCTGCTGGAGGAGTTAGGAGGACTGATTGGAGAGGATTTGAGGACAGACGTTGGAGGAGTGTGTCCTCAACCTCCACCTCGCTGTGCTGGACCCAGGTCCTGCTCTCCTCACTTCTCCTTTGAAGGGCTCCATTGATTGTTCATGTGGCCCTAGGCCAAACCTTGCCTTGCCTGTTCATAGAGGTCTGTCCTTGGTGCATTTAATATATATATTTAAACATAATAGCTGTGATAAATTGTAATAAAAAGTGTGTTTGTGTGAGTGCTTGCATGCCTGGGAGTGTGTATGTGTGTCTGCGTGTATTTGTGTGTGTGTGTGTGTTTGTGTGTGGGCGTTTGGGTGCACCTGTTTGTGTGATAGAGTGAAGGTTAGAAAATCTGAAGATGTATGTATAAGTCTTATCTATCACCTGCAGGCCACCTTTCTCCTGTATCAGCATCTCTCAGTGTGAGGGAGCCTGGATAACTATGGATTTCATCCGACCAAAATTGATTTCCTCAGGGGTGTTTCCTTCCCGTTTGCAAATGGATCCGGCAGCCTTTCAGGAAGCAGACCTCTCCCTTCTGCATGCACTTCCAAATTCAGTGTGTGTTTGTGTGCGTGTGTGTGTGGGTCCAGCTCATATTCCAGCACAGCCTGAGTTTGCTGTGGATACAAGTCTCAACATGTGGGCTGAATGTGCTTGTGCCCTTCCTGTTTACTTCCTCTAGGCTCCCTGTTTAGTTCAGCCAAACAGCCCTGGGGCTGAGCCCTGTCAGTGTGCTGGGGTGCTTTGTCTCTTCCCCACTTCTAGCCTGTGTGTAAATAAGGATTGAGGACAGTATTGTTTTTGTTTCATGTCTGAAAACCGCTGAAGCAATTTAGTATTTCTCACAGGTAGTCAGATCAACAAATCCTAAAGCTTGGCTTGCTTTCAGCAGCACTGTAATTCAAGTCGCTCTGGGTATAGCTATCTGAACCATCACACGCACAGACAAGCATAAACACACACACACCCCTTTACCTCCTAACAGCCCCCCACCCACACACACACAGATTTTAATTCAAGAACCAATAGGGGCTGAAGCCTCTTTTGTATGCACAGCCATTATTGAGGTGACAAGATAGCATCTCTTCAGGGGGGCTGGTGGGATGGGGGCTTGCTGGATGGCCCATTCCCCAGTGTTTTGCAAATGAATCACCCTCCACAGTCTCCAGGATAGCTGGGAATCACTTGGGACCCAATGGCCCTCCTGCCCTGCACTCCCAGCCCCCATGAGAGCAGTCTATCCATGGTCACACTGGCCTGAGCGTATGTGGGCCATGCTGGTAATTATCACTGTTCACTACCATCCCGACACCCATGGTGTTCTCTCTTTGTCTCTCTGCAATTGCAATAAGCCATTGTGTAAAGCTGAGTCACACTTAGCAAAGCATTGACTCTGCAAATCAAAGAATGTAATAACCGACACTGAGCCAAGGTTGTGGAGGGCCTTTTGCAAAGGAAATCAAAACGTGTTTCTTTAAATGGGGATTCTACAGTCTCGTTCATGAAGAAATGTGTGAACAGAAGCATCTAATAACCTTTTCAAAGTACTCGAATTCTCAGAATATTTGATTCTTTGATCTCTTTTGTAGAAATGTAGTCCTTAGTCAATCATTCCCTGACCCGCGGTCGGACAGACGTTGTTATGGGTAACCCGCAGAGTGGAGTGAAATCACCTGCAGCCTCGGAGGCAGTGCAAAACTCACGTTTCCATTTTTACTGGCCGTCTCCACACTAACAAGGACGGCATCAAAGGAGCGCTGCCCAGTGGGTTTTAACATCCTGCTAATTACATTTAAAGGGTATTTTTAATGTTCTTTTATGGTTACCTTTCGAAGAGTAGAAACATATTGAGGGTGTTGCCCACATCTTGACTCATAAGGCCCCCTGCCCCCCACCTCCACCTCTCTCTCTCCTGCTCCTGCTCCTCCTCCCACCCCCATGCAGGCTTGGCCTCCTAGAGGGGGGGGGGGGGCAGGGTGACCCTGAGCGGGGCCCCTCATGTAGGCTGGCCCACCGGGTGGGACTGCGGCGCTGACATGGAGGGTGTTAGCCCCCAGCGCTGCTGACAGATACAGGAGCAGGGCCGACATGAGCCACCAGCAGGCAGGCAGGCAGGACCCAGACAGGGGGGCATGTCAGTGATGAGGGACCACAGCTGGTCCCTCACGCAGCTCTCCCACTCTGAGCAGGTCCCCCAGGGCTCACGCCATCACACCGCCGGACAGGGGAGGATTCAGCATTTATTTGGAACTTGTGAAGTGGATTTCCGTTGCGTGGCTGTTCTCTTCAAGAGCCACTGGAAGGTTAGAGAGGAACATGGCAGATGACAGAACACGCCAAGTGTGGGATGATGTCATATTTGGAACGCCAGGCTGAAGATGTCACCTTGGCGGAACGAGATTCAAGTTGACAGGCGTTGTCTAGCTAAAACTGAGAAATTACAGTGATTGAATGACAATTTCATTTTACTGATAGTGTCTCCTCCAAATAGGGAGACTGAGATATTTGCAATTGGTTTGGAGAAGAAAAAAACATTGTGGACTGTTGTTTTTGTCAGACTCCTTCCATTTATCTCCTTATAAAATCAGGCTATTACTTCATTTCCTGAGACAAGCTATTTGAATCATCTGAGTTTGTTAAACCCTTTTTCAACATATGCTAATTTTGGAGCAGCGAAAACAGTGGCATTCAGGGAGGATCCATTGTTGGCAGGTTCAAATGCAAGCCAAGCAAAACACACTTAATTGGCACGTTGTTATCAATGCAATCAAGGACTGTTCAAAGCACAAGGCAATTTCCATTAGCACTGGGGGGGGGGGGGGGCTGTTTTTAGAAGGCCCAATCACTCATGAAACAGTGAACCACCGCAACAGTAAATGTCTCCATAAACCGACAATAAAAATGTTAGTTTTCAGATAATGCTCTTTTATTATCTCGAAATACACTTTTCTCTGCTGTGCTCATGAGCATGAACCTGAAGTAGGCACAACATCGATGAGAAATAACATCTGATCCCCTGGTACTGGGGTTCAAAAGTCCTGGACGGGGCAAATGTTATCGTAAACAAACAGCAGCAACAGCTGAGCAGCTCGGAAACTTGTTGTCGTGTCTGCATCTCTGGTGTCAGGGGATTATCAGATGGTCACGGATTTTTCCGTTGTCAGCATTTGGTTTCCATTTAAATATCTCAACGGCAGTAAAGAAAAAAGAAAAAAAAGTCAGTCAATTAAACCTACTCAGACCATTCAAAGTCAGGAAATGAGGGTCCAATTATAGTGACCCCAGGGTGCAGCTGTAAGGCTTAAGACCGAAATATAAAGAGAAAGAGAGAGAGACAGAGGGAGGGAGAAAAGACCTACAGAAGCTCAGAGGGTTTTTAATCTCCAGGCGGAGTACCCAGAATCCTTCATAGCATCGTGTCTGTCACTGATAAGGCCCCTGTGGGTCCTGAGTGAGACTTCCTCTCGCAGGCTTCTGGCAGAGGTGTGGAAAGAGAGTGTATGTTTGTGTGTATGTGGGGGGGGGGGGGTTGGAGAGAGAGAGGGGGGAAAGGGAGAGAGAGAGAGAGAGAGAGAGAGAGAGAGAGAGAGAGAGAGAGAGAGAGAGAGAGAGAGAGAGAGAGAGAGAGAGAGAGAGAGCGAGAGAGAGACTGATACACAGACAGAGTTGAATCTGCCACAGTGGACTGTGAGTTCAACAGTCAAGGTCTCTCTGGATGCTTTTCTCCAGATGTGAGTCGACAGTGTCAGCTCAATAAAATCAAAGGCCAATTTGGTAAATTTGTGTAAAAACATGTGAGGAACGCGGGGATAGCGGGCCCATAAAACATAAATTGGCATCCATTGGAGCTAGACAGAGCCCTGTTGCTTTAACACGGCCCAGTTTGAAAAGGTCTGCTGGAGCTCCAGGAGCATGCTCAGTTCACCTTTTCAAACATACACAAAGATGCTAGTTTAACCTTTTATGCTTAAACCAACTCTAGCTAAATCGACATGTTCTTCTTTTGACCTTCCAAGTTCTTGTCATTATCACTGGGGCATTCAAAGAACCCATCAAACACACTCTCATAGTGTTCACTCTCTCAAAGGCACCGGGTAAATAACCTTCACATTGTGCGAGTACATTCAGTAAAGCTTGAGCTTTTTTCTCTCCAAACTCACACCAAATGACACTGCTCTAGTTGAAGAGGGGGAAAAAAAGTAGTTCTCACATAATGGCAACTTTCATGTCTTCAAATAAGCGTGGCTAAATCAAAGCACAAACACATGAATGATATAAAAGCTCAAAGAGGAGCCTCGCAGGAGCACTCGCTCCTACTCAGCATAATTCAAACACACTTAGCAGCCTCCTCCGTTCAGGCTGCCTCCTCGATTTGCATTCTCCCGCTTGGAACCTCATCTCCTCCTCGCAGTGCATCCGCCACCCTCATCTAGACACATAATGGAATTGTCTCGGTTGTCTACCTGATTTAATGTTGTCTAACCACGGCCCAGTCAGAGACGGATGGCGAGGTAAGGCGCTTGAGGTGAGAGCTATTAAAGGATATCACGGCTCCATCTTTTGACTCTGAGTGGCACTGAGATGTTTGGCACAGCGAAGGCAAATGTTCCCTGGTGTAGGCTATCTGTCTCCTCCCGGCTTCTTATCAGTCACATCCTGGCGAGGTGAGATGTGTACCTGTCAGACTGGCTGTGCATTCCTGTGTTCACTCCACTCTAGTTCTTCATCTATGACACTCATGAAAATTAAAAAGAGACGTAATTGCACTGGTGACAGTTGGTAGCCAGTGTTTAGGAACAGTAAGACTATAAGGCCCTGTCTTTAAGAAAAAAGTACGGGCTGTGAATGTGCTGTGCTGTTCTGTGGGAAATGAGTGTGAGTTTTAACTCAGTGAGATGTGACCATCTGAATGTCTCTGTTGCTGCTCCAAACCCATGTACTTCCCCTGATTTTCATCAGGAAATGTCCCTGGCATGTTTATTTGGGTAACAGCAGTCGTGCACAATCAAATGACCAAGGGTCAGATCTCAATCAAAAAATATAACCCACCCATTAGCCCCTGTGAATAGGAGCCCACGGTGAAGTTAAACTTCAATCCCTCATGCTCTTTCTTTCTCTCTCTTTCTCTTTACGTATTTCTATTTGAGTAGTCTTATCCACTTACAGACCAGAGCAGTTTAACAGTAGCTCTCATTTGCATTGCGATCCTATTATGGTTGAGATTTATGCTTTAGCATGGGGTTAGTCAATAGGAGCAGCATAGGGACACGGGAGAAATCAATGGGGCCATTATTCTCATGACTGCTTACAGCCCAGGCTTATGTCTCACTTGTGTGAGGCAAGTTCAGATAAAACGGAGGGATTGCAGATCATAGTTTTTTCTCGTCTCTCTTCTTTCTCTCCTCTGATTTACTCCTCTCCCTCTCCCTCTCCCTCACCCTCTTCCTCTCTCTCTCTCTCTCTCACTCTTAATTACTCACTCTTTTTCTTTTTCTCTCTCACATCCATGGCCTCCTTGAAATTGTTCCAGTTCTGAACTCTGAACTTTCAGTGCAGGCCATGGTTTGGCCCTATCTTCAGTATTTTAAGAACATTCCTCTAAAAAAAGAAAGGACATGTTTCCTGTTCGCCCCTGTTCCTCCTCCTCCTTCTTTTCCTCCTGCGTCACTCCTGTTTTCGTCTCACATTCAGATGTTTCTTATACTTGTGATTTAATTTTATCTTTAATTTCACAGGATATTTTGATTCCCATTCATAACCAAGAAATGAAACACCAAGGGTTATTTTGGGGACAATACAAACTATACACAATGGTTCCAAGTTTATTTTGGATTATTTAGGAGAATCACCTAAGCACAATGTGAACATATCATTGGACTGTCCGCACCATTTCCTGGGATTTATCATTACTTATGGCAGCAGAAACAAAGTATCATTTACAAATATATAATTTAATATTGTACAGCATAATGTGATGGTCTCACAGAATAACAAAAAATTACTCAAAAAACAGGTGATTTAACAGCAGAGAGGGCCAACCCATAGCGCTGTACTCTTCTCTTTTCCTCCTCAAACTGGTGGCTCGCCTGACAACAGCCACTCGACATAAGGATTCTGAAGTGGTCATGGAGGAAGGCAGAGGCATTTACTGGACTTTGGGACATATATTTCACACTCATCTGCGGCCTGTGATATCTCCTGGGTCCTCTGACTGCTCTGTCACACTAGCAAGCTGTCACTTTGATGGTCTGTCTGCCCTCCAGATCCAGCCTTCTGAATACAGAGTAGACTGGAGCGGGACAGGGACATGTTAAGGCCCATACCACCACAGAATGCGCATAGCAATGCATTGGCTAAGCCTGTGATTTCAATTTAAACCCCATCTCTTCACAGGATACTGTGTGCTTGGGCCGTGGCGGGAGATGGTCTGTCACACATCCCTGCATTCTGAAATTGTATCGTGGATGTAGCTAATGTTGTAATGCCGTGTGAACCACGTGGTCCCAAACATTATTTTTGACCTTTCTGCCTCCCTGCTCTTGGTGATTGGTAGAGTTAATGTGTACGGTGCACATTTTCTCCAGGTGACACCAGCAGTTTATGTTAGTGCAAATAGTTTTCACATTTTGGGGGGGCAAATGCCCTTTTCTCTCACACACACACGCACTCTCCGTCCGTCCGTCTCTCTCTCTCTCCCTTCCCCCTCCTTCCCTCTCTCCCTCTCACTCTCCCTCGTTGCTGGACAGCTGTGGTCCTGGGTCCACTCACACACCACTGTTTGCTGTGGCCCATGAAGGGGTGACAAAAGGGGCTTAGGGAGTCCTTTCTAAAAGTGGAGCCTACTTCAGACAGGCCATCAGCATGTCTTCAGAATCCCTGAATGCACCTCCAGCAGCTGTGGTTACACCATTCATCCTATTGACTGGGCTCCCTCCCTCCTGCCCCAGGCTAAGTAATGTGGGCCTGCTTGCCTGCCTCCATGCACCAGAAGAGCCCTCCCACAGTTCCAGTCATGTTTTAATAGGATTCAAGAATCTCCCTGTGCCAAGTCTTCCATTCGAAGGCCTGAGTCCTATTTTTTTTCATAGTGATCGTCCCCCGACAACCCAACAAAGCATATACAATGTCCTCAGAAAAATAGGGAAAGCTGCTTAGAGTGTGTTTTGAAAATTATAAACTGTATTCTTTTTTTATGTAGGCAATTTCATAACAATGAATGCAGCACTTTGCATTCACCTGAGGCGGACACCTCTGGATATCTTTCTCCTCATATCTGTCAACCTCACTGCTGGTCCCCGTGCTCATCTGAAACTCACCAAACACACAGGTTTCGAATCTCTCGACGACAGAACTCCATTTCCGGCTCTGTTTTTTTTTAGAAAGGCTGTGAAGGTGCCTGATTGGCCCCGATACCTACTGTGCAAACACACGTGTGCCGGCCCCGCCTGGCTCGGGCGCTCTCCACCAATTGGACATGCTCTATAAATCATCACCCACATCCTTCCAGCTGAGGATGGAAAATAAAATGGCAGGGGGTTTTCACAGGGGGTGGTGGGACAGGGAGGAGGTGGAGAGGAGGAAAGAGGCCGAAGACAACTGGCAACTAGCATGCATTCCACCACAGGGACAGCACAATACGTACAAGCAGATGGAAGCACTCAGGATGGACAAGAGAAGGAGAAGAGTTGAAGAGGTGTATGTGCGGGTGTGTGCGTAAAAAAAAGAGGGAAGAGGGAAAGACATTAGACGGACGGACGGACCGGGTCTATACCAGTCTATAGGGTGGACTGCTGAACATATGTAATTCTATCTCGCGCTACATTTATTACTCTTAAAATATAAGGGTAACATACATAAAAATATCCCTTGCAGCATAAGCCGACTACTGTATAACAAGCCTACTACTGTGCTTCCTATGCAATTCATCAATGCTACACCAAGCTCACCAGCAATAGACCTGCATTGCTTCTCATTGCTCACCCTCCTTGCACCATGCACCCAATTGACCTCGCAGGCTAACGACAAGACTCGGATCTGTCTGGACATATTTCACACGTGGGGGAATCGAGCAAGCACAGCTGAGAATCTTATATATGAGTCTCTCTCTCTCCTCCCTCTCTATGCCACATGCAATCTCCTGCAACCAGCAGCCTGTCAGAGGGTGGAGAGCAGACACACACAGTCACACAGACACACACACACACTCACAGACACACTCACAGACACATACTTACAAAGACACACACGCTTACACTGACTCTTTGAGTAGCTGTTCTCTCTCCATGGAGGGAGTCTCAATCTATTAGATTAAATGGTGGTGATGAGGGAGAGGAGAGTACATCAGGGCATATCTTATCAGATACTCTTTATCTGAAGTCATGTTAGCTCAGTTCAGCTCACAAAGCTAAAGTATCCATTGGTTTGTGTCTGTTTGTTTGTTTTTCCGTCACATCTCAAGCCAAGCCCGGCCATCGGGAGAATCAGGAGAATTCCCGGTGGGCCGCTCTGCCCACTCAGAAATTGGGCCGGAAGATATAAAATAGTTTTTTGAGCTTTATGCAATATAAATAGGTGGGTTAAATATGCATTCTCAAAATCCCAGAATCTTTCAGGTAAAAATGGGGGTTGTAATTTCCAGCAAATATATGAGTTCAATGTCATGTTTATATTGCATGAAGCTAAAAAAAATAATAATAATTTGCACTGAAATGAATGCACTGAAATCTCACTTGCTATGCGTCTCGCATTCCTGTAAAGTTCAGATTTCAGCTCACATCAAAACTTTGACTAGGTCCTAGGTTTGGGCTAAGCCTCGAATGTTTACAGCGTTTGGCTCGGCTCCTGGTGGGGATGGGCTGGTTTTGGCCATTACACTTCCGGGCCGAAAAAAGGTTCCCACTCCGGCCCTGCCTCAGGCGTTAAGCCTAGGAGCCAATGGTAGCAAGCTGGTTCTCCTGGAAGACGAATACAGACATCAAAACAGAAAGCTAACAAGATTACCTGAGAAAGACGGCTCTCATCTTACATGGTGGATTCACTAAACCAACGTGGTGTGAGACCACTCAGTCTGGATGTTCCCAGACAAATGCTATTAATAATTATCATGAATAATAGCAGGCTGTCATGCACAGCAAAAGTCAGGCATATCCGGGTTGTACCCACCACCTGCATATCCACATATAAATAAACCATGACAGGGTCTTCTTGTCATCGCTACAAAAAAAGAATGGAAATAAAAACGTTTATATTTTCAGAGACTCAGAGTTCTCACACAGAACACCAAGCGTTCAGTGTGAGCTGAAACCCATGTTGTACTCCTGATGTAAACACATCACCTGACATGTCTGAACGAACGGTTTTCTAATTTAAATGCAGCCACTAAATCACGCCAGAGGTTAATAAGCTCTGCTTCCTGATTGGTTGCCGCAATCCCCTATGACAATCCCCAGAGGTCCATGGTGACTCACGAGGTCCGCTGCGGTCGGTAGCGAGTGGTATGTTTAGGAACGGCGGGGATGACATCATTCATCAGGCACCATTGTTACAGGAAGGGAGTTGACAAGTAGAGGTCACAGCACAACATGGCAGCAGCCTCAGAGATGGATGTTTTTCATTTGGGTGATGAGGAGTTAAACATCTGGAGGAAGGCGAGGAGCTGTCAGACGGTGAGACAGGGACGGCCTGACATTACCACAATGTTCATATTCACTTTAGTCTCCTTTGAATTGAAAGAAGCACAACAGACAGACACCTGACAAATAACTGACTGACACAGTGACCATCCTCTTCGCTTCCTCAATCTTTCCCTTCGAGATCCCCAGTGGTAGAGCAATGAAAACTAGGATCAGTGAAGCCAAGGTGAATTAATGACCTAACAGATTAGTCAATAAGATGATTTACTGTATGTTTTATATCTCTGAACAGTCCCTCTTCCCACCTTCCAACTAGAGTGTTCTCATTTGGATGAGCAAAGATTTCCCGCTTCAGTCATCCATCTCCCAGCGATGGCCACTACCTCGTATCGCATGGCCCCCTCTCCACTTTCTCCATAGGCATGAAAAATGACAACACGTAAGTGCAGATGACCTGAGGAAATTACTGGTGTGTTTCGCGTAGAAGGGCGTGGAACCCCATTCATCTGGTCCTCTGTAGTATTACTCACCCTGTCTGCACGGCTCACGCACAATTCTAGTGACTTGCCGTACCTGAAGAGGCATGTCGTAACAGCGGTGAAATAAGACTAAAAGCTCAACATAAACTCTAGGTCATAGATAAAACAATGATGTTAAATGAATCACTGAGAGGAACTGACTGCTTTGCTCTGGCCCATGTATATCCTTAGTGGGGACACAGCAGGTATCGTGTGGACTCTATGAAGCACATACCGAAGTGACTTGACTGATGGTAGGTGTGTGTGTGTGTGTGTTAGTGTCTGTGTGTTGGGGGGGCTGACTCTCTCAAATAGTATGGCAGACCTTTGATATGGAAAGGTGGAAAATAGCAGTCTATATGTGCATATTTATTCAGCATTACATGTTATCTCCTGACCAGTGTAGGATTATTTGAAGGCCCATTCTCTGTTGCCTATCATAGCCTATGAAACCCACAGGAAAAATGAATAGAGGATCTCATTGTGAAGTACGATTAATGTTGGAGTTTAAGAGGTTTTGTAAGTTATTTTCCCCATGAAATAAGTATTCACCATAGGTAAAACTCCTATTTTCCGAAGAGAAAGGTGGATGGATCTTTCCTCCACCGTATCATGTGTTGCTGGGGATGTTCAGGTCCTTTCAGGTCTCGGCACTTCTCTCAATAGAATGTGTCTGCTGCTGTAAGCTCACACCTCTATATGCTCATAAAATAAGCACCCATAAACATATGGAACAATGCACTGATTTGTGCTAAAGCAAAGTTCAACTCCACAGACTTTTATCCAAACCTCACTATACGAGAAAGGACTGGGACTTCCAGCCATAGGTGAGTTATATGACATATTAACATGGAAAATCGACATCCTGGTTTTACCTCCAATCAGCACAATCACACTATCTATGGCCTGAGAAGTAACGGATGGAAGCACACACCTTCTTATCTGGGGGATGAAAAACCACAGACGGACCAAAAAGTTACATTAGTCAAAGGGAGGATGTCTGTAATCCATTTTCCTATTTCCTCTTTTAATGTATGCATAGATAGGAATATATTTTCCTCCACTGTGGCCCATTGTTCATGGGTCTGGAGGCTTGTTGGTGGGGGAGTACCAGGGCAGAGTGTGGCCCTGTTGATGGATGCTGATGGTAGGGGTCTGATAAAGCAAGGCCCAGGGATAATATTACCCGGAGGTTGGTCCTGAGTGAGCACAGCGCGACCCTGCTTCAGCCTGCCTGTGTTTGTCATGCTGCAGCTCACCACCAGCACTCTGCAGGCACCAGGTAATTAACTGGAATGTCAACATGAGATGAACTAGGTTGAAATAATTGCTTCTTTTATCTCCGAGTCATGATCATTATCTTTGTATTTTTCTTTTCCTGGCCGTCGCCTCTGCCACCCACCCACCCCCACCCACCCCTCCACCATTGTCTTATTTGCTCACAATTGATGACATCCTCTACTTACCTTTAAATTAGCCTGCCCCTAGGATAAAGTGCTCTGAATGGGCTTGCAGGCGAACTTCAATTTCAAGTAGCTGTGAGCAATTTGTGAATAAGTTCCTGACACCTTGCTAATTCATTGGTTTAGCTTCAATTGAATTCATGGTGGAATAGGGTAAAATCTGACATGAAATAAATGTATGTGGGAGGTAGATGTTTTATCAACCCGTAGTCACCTGCTACTGTATCTTAAAATCCTTACTGTAGTTCTGCAAACACATGGACAAGGCATTCAGCATGGGAAATATGTATCAAACAGAATAAGGCAAAGGCTGTAAAGTGAGGCAATGTGTTAGGATAGACAAAGGGATAGAGAAAGAGAGAGAGAGAGAGAGAAAGAGAGAGAGAGAGAGAGAGAGAGAGAGAGAGAGAGAGAGAGAGAGAGAGAGAGAGAGAGAGAGAGAGAGAGAGAGAGCGTAGCAGTAGTAATAGTAGTAGTGGTAGGTGAATATACTGCTGTGGCCAGATCAAGTCCTCAAGGGGGATGAAGAGGGCCTCTAGGAGGCCATGCCTGGGGGTCATGCATGTAGGTGTACTGTGGATAGGGCAGACTCCTGGTTGACAGATCTGCAAGCATTTAAATAAAGGCGAACAGCATCCAGCATCCTAAATTACCTCCCACAAGGAGGAAACATGTCAAGACTCGTTAGCCAGAAAACCACTGCACCAATAGGCATTGATCTCGGTTGTCAAAATCGGTATCCATATGTGTTTGTTATCAGGAATATTCATAAAGCGTCTCCCTTTAACATCTTTTTTTATTTTCCAATTCAGAGAAATCTATATTGCTGTGGTGCCCATATGATGCTGCTTTTACATTATTTATTTTTTTGCCCCAGAATGCCCGTTTTCATTGTTTAGTTTTTTTTGGCACTATATAAACACAAATTAATTTGAATTCATGTAACCATGGTATTGAGCAGGACAATCACAGAGAAACAGTGGCCTACAGATGTGTCCATCGCCCAGCCACTTCTCTCTCTCCCAAATGCATGGCCTATGTAACTATGACACCAAGCCGGCTGCAGAAAATCAATAGTCTGAAAAGGGCACGCACACACACGTGAATCTATGTCCACTCGGCACCTTGTGTGCCTTCACGGAGTGTCAGGAAATAGTTCCCCCGCAGGCAGAGCAATCCATCAACACAGGTCCTAGCCTTCAGACTAAACATACTCTCATTATAGTGGGTCGGGGCCTCCTGAGAGATACTCCATACATGTTTACTATTACCAGACAAAAGGAGTAAACAAATGTTCTGCGGCAAACATTGTCATGTGTCCACTGCTTGGGTTTGGTGTGGACGCTGTCACGATCTTGAGAACAGACAGTGTGTCATTAACAACAGTTTAGAACTAGTGAGCCCGGGTGATTGGACCGCTCATTCATAATGTTCTATAGTCTGTGTATGTACCTCGGTTTTGTTGTGTACCTCAGGCAGGCAGTCACCAAATAGGTGGAATCTGCATGCATGACTAGGTTTCACCAGCATATCCATACAGTAAGTACTGTTTATAAGGTCACGTGCTGACTTGTGGTTGCCAGGCGTTTTTTTTCACCATTTACCACAAACTGAAGCTGAAGAACTCTTGTCAGACAGAGGACACTGCTGGCTGTTTGATGCTAATGGCCAAGCCCCCTACCCCCGTCTCTCTACACATGCAAAGGACGGGGGGAGAGGGACTTGGTACTGCTTGAGTGACGTGTGACACACACAGAAGAGGGCGTGAAGTGTTCTGCGTTGGTATTCAGGACCAGACCATGCACTTTTTTTTACCAGTTTTGAAAGGACCACACCTGGGAAATGGAGAAGCATCAGGTAAATTTCATTACAGTGTGTCGGTCCTCTCCTCCATCCAGATAGCGAAGCACTCTGGAACCTAACCGATCTGTTCTTTATCCCAGTCCTCTTTCGGTTATGCTACATGATCTCTATTACTATACCACTGCCTAACTTCTATAAGCTACAAAGGGACAGCTTCTCAACTCTGATATAAAGGTCTTACACAAGCGTTGCAGTAACCATCTAGTAAAAGTTACAAAGAAAAACAAGCTGTCTGTAAAGGTATGAACGATCATAGTGATCATAATTTGTGTTTGGCTCCTGAATTATCAATGCAAACCCTTTGTGTCTAATCTGGAGTTAGCACCTGTGAGTATTCCCAGGACAGCCCTCACTGGAGGACAGAATGTTTTTGTCTAACAGCATATCTAGCAAGCAGCCCCTCAAACATCGCTCATCCAACACCAGTCCCATTCCTGGGAGAACAGATTGCTTATACAGCTCTGCTTCCAAAACAACAATGATGAAGCAGTAATCCCAACTGCTTGTCTCTGCATACCCCAACAAGAGACAGTCGATTTCACACCTCTAACAGTGGCCATTAGTTACCCTCTCCTCCTCCCCATCTTACAGCCTATAGTTGCATTCCTAAGCAACGACCAGGATGCAGGCCTGGTTGACTCATCTATGTGAATGAGGAGCCCCGCCCATCAACAGCTCACCATCAATGTGTTAAGTTTATGTCTCTCACTGTCCCACTTCTCTTTCAGTCAGGGATACTTCACTCAACATGCAAATCAATGTATTTAAAAAATACTTTTAAAAAGACAAGCATGAATACAATTGAATTCTACAATGGTTTGTTGTGTATTCACTGTGTATTTACCATGCCAGGGTTACATTTTTTCCATTCAAGCACATCCTTATTTGGTGTTATGAACAGTACAGGGAAATATCATCACACCTTACAAGCATGTATGAATATATATGTATAAATATATACTGTATAATATTTAATATGTATATGAAACCCATCCTAGGATCTACAATATTTGTCATTTTTAGGTTTAGTGTTGAGTGTTAACAGTACATCTGTTTTCATGTGTGCAAACACCCACTTCTGATTAGCATCCTTTTGATTGGTTGACTAACTCCTCAAAAAACTAACCAGATTTACAAAAGCTACAGATGGAATCAGCACCTTGATGGTATTTTAAATATAAATGAAATATTCCAGGGTTGTGAATGCACTGTCATAGTAACAAAACAATCATTTGGTGTGGGACTACTTCACTCTGGAGTGCTGATTATCTGTTCTGTTCAGATTGTCCTGCCTCTGTTGCTAATGAGTTGCGGGCCCTGAGGAAAGCAGACCAAGACATACACACTGTTTTGACACAACACCTCAAAAACAACCAGAAACGATGTTGGACAGGTCTGATCAAATGTGATAGTCTGTTAATTAAGTTTCAGGACACACTATCTCACATCATCCCCCTACACTTGCATACACACACACACACACACACACACACACATAACACACAGACATACAACAAACATGTCAGTGGTAAATTGGGCACTCTAAACAATATTGCTAGTGAGGGACTGTGAGAGCCAAGAAAGCAGCCAAATGGGATCTGAATCCTTGGACCTGGGTTGTCTGTTTGAGTAAAGTGGTAGAAGCTGGGGTCTGCTACACTAACCGGGCTGAGCATTTCCTGGGGAAAATGAAGCTGGTGAGAGCTCTCTTCTCTTTCTTCCGTTCTGTCTCTATCTCTGTATTTTAGTGTGTCACCACATGGGATTGAGTGGGGGCAGGGAAAGGAGGGGGCTAGTGGAAAGCAGAGAGGGGTAAATGATTGCCCTCTAGGGGACAAAAAGAGAGCGAGAGAAAGCCTTATAAGAGGTGGATCTGGCACTTGGCCAAGAGGACTGATGCTGGGGTGGTCTTGAGAAGGAGGCTGCCCTGTTCCTTGACACAGCAGTCTTTGCTTATGTGTGTGTGTGTGTGTGTGTGTGTGTAGTTTGAGAAAAATATAGTTTGGTTTCCTTTCAAAATGCTCCATCTAGTCCTCTAAATTACACACTAATCTGTATGCTATGTGCAGACAATGTGTTTATCTAGAAAAAACGGAATTATGTCATTTCTCTTGAAAATATACAGTGATGAGGCGCCACCCTCTGTCTTTCTCTGTATCTGCTGGTGATACATCTACCTGGGCAGAGTAAACAATGCAAATCAATATTTTTAGAGAGGTTTAGAGAGGCTAAGGCTTACTCCTGTCATGACTTCCCCCAAATGATACACCCTTTCATCCCGACACTGTCAGTGTGCATTCAATATGCTTGTCTCGTACTCCATGTCCAGACAGCATTAAGTCTCCGCCCACATACACTGCCACCAATGAAAAGAAGAGCGAGCGAAAGGGTTAACGGAATGTCTGGAGGCTGCTGGGCGGAGAGGAGTGCTGTGATTGGGTAATTAAAATGACGTAACCGATCTGAGCGACTCAAGAACTAGTTAAGAAGGCAGTTGGTAACTTTGGAGAGAGGTTGAATTGAATGAGCTAGAAGTGAAAAGAGTGACCAAAGCGAGCAACGCAGTAAGTGCCTGTGGGTAGTTACAACCCTGCAGTCGTTTTGAAACACGACGGAACATGGTGCAGCAAACAGAACCCAGCGAAACGGAGAGCAGCATGTCCCAGGAAGCTACTGACTCCGAGGAAAACGAACTGATGATGGCGTGCAGTCCGGTGCCGCTAAAACCAGACTGGTGCAAGACAGCAACCGGTCATATCAAGCGACCCATGAATGCATTCATGGTTTGGTCAAAAATCGAGAGGAGAAAGATCATGGAGCAGTCTCCGGACATGCACAACGCAGAAATTTCCAAGAGACTTGGAAAGCGGTGGAAAATGCTAAAGGACAGTGAAAAGATTCCCTTCATCAGGGAAGCCGAGAGACTCCGGCTAAAACACATGGCTGACTACCCTGACTACAAGTACCGACCCAAGAAAAAACCAAAGCTTGACAGTTCTACAAAACCAGCCGCACAGTCGCCAGAGAAGACGAGCATCAAACCTGTTAAAGCTCCGGGAAAGAAATTCACTAAATTGAAAACTACCAAGGCAGTCACAACCAGACCGTCCCATGACCCTCGTTATGACTACGTTTTTACCAGCTTTAAGACCAGCAAGTCTATCAAAAGGGAATTTACTGACGACGAGGAAGATGACGACGACGACGATGAGGACTTTGAGGAAGAACTAGCCTCTCGGATTAAAGTGGAGGAGGACGAGGAACCGATACCCTACAACATCGCCAAAGTGCCCGCCAGCCCCACGCTGAGCTCCACTGCTGAGTCGGAGGGCGCGAGCATGTACGATGAGTCTCGGAATGCGAACGCTGCCCCCAACAGACTGTTCTACAATTTCAAGAACATTACTAAGCAGAGCACAAATTGTCCTGCTTCACTCTCACCAGCATCTTCATTCAGGTCAGTCTCCACCTCGTCCAGCTCCAGTGAGGATTCGGACGACTTACTGGTTGACTTCAGTTTAAACTTAGCATCCGGTGCTCATGCATCAGAGCTCGGGAACTCAAATTCAGGAAACCTGTCTCTTTCCTTGGTGGATAAAGACTTGGACTCTTTCAGCGAGGGCAGTCTCAGCTCTCACTTTGAATTCCCAGACTATTGCACCCCCGAGCTGAGCGAAATGATCGCAGGGGATTGGCTTGAGGCGAACTTTTCCGATTTGGTGTTCACGTACTAATTTCACGAAGGAGTCGCTGGTAACGAGGACAGTATGATCAGTTTGTTGCCAGCCCTGTGGCAGTTTCGGAGCGCAGGAGGAAGAGGCGCCACAAACTGAAACGAGACTCGTTACAATGTGGTACTTTTGCAAAAACAGTGACATTTGTCACCATGACAGGGTTTTATGGATTTTCCTCGGGTCTGCAGTGAAACTGCTCAAATTAAGTGGACCACAATGAGTAGAATCTGAACTATGCATTCCCGTCCCACTTGTAACTACTTGGGTCTGACACACGGCTGGGCTGAATTTGGGCAAATCTGATAACACTGTTCAGGATGTAACTTTTCAACAAAAGTTTTATGTGATTTCTGTATTCCACAATTGGTTATTTTGTTATCAGTTCCGATTCCGTCTTGGTATGGAAATGATAAAGTAGGCTAAACCGCTATAGAAGACAGGTATGGCAGGAAGCATTTTGATACATAACCAACATACCTCATCTTTTTAAAAAAGTAAAATATTTTCAGGCATATTTTTGTACAGTAAAAGGGAATGTTCTTACTGTGCTTTCAGTGAGGTTTTCAGGCACTTCTACCCGGTTTCATTTACGTTTAGCATGCGAGGGTTAAATGATATCACCTTGCATCTAAATGCCTTGATTTATTTTAAGCAAGGGTATGTACAGAAGTAGATTCAATTTGGTGCGTGTAAGGAGTAAATTGGAATTGGGGAATATAGACCTCATTGCTGGTACTAGATTCAAGATTGTATATGTTCTGTAAAATAGTAAAGTTAGGAGTTTATGTATATTGGTGTGAATGGGTCCCAAATAGCAGGTGTGAAACTGGATCTTCTTTTCGCATTTTATCATCTTAATGGCACATGTTGTTTTCTTCATTATTTTGTGCAATATAGGCTACTCTTAAAATGGACCATCCGCGTTTTTTGTAGCAAATGAAATGCGTTTCTTGTCGTCATGCTGAAGTCTGTATCTTGACAAAACTGAATAAATCAGCTGGAACTGAAGAAACTGAATGAGCTTGTTTATTATGAGAGCACCACATGGGATGACGTATGACTACCTGGGTAAAAACTGATACTGTTGTGGATGCTCAAGAAACACTGGGTTTGTTTTGTATAGTGTCCTGGACAGGGTTTTCACTGATAACAATCTAAAACCTTGGTTTACTAATGGGAACACTTTGGTTGGAACTCGCATACATTGCCTTGTCAAGATTCACTAAATATGCATTCTAGGTCATTTGCTCTTGCCCAACTATTTGAAACGGATAGATTTATCATATGAAAAGATTGTTTGCTGTTAGAAGTGAATCTAGGATACTTCAGGCTTCTTGAAACCTCAAGTTATCTTACTATGAGCTTAGCAATAAATGCATTTAGTTGTAGTTGGTTCAACCAGTGTTTATCATGAAGGGATGACTTCCCTATTGCAAATGTTGAATGTAGTCAAATTTCTACCAAGGCTTGAAGAATTGTCACCTTTAAAATCTTGAAGTCTCCCTTGCACTTGGGTCACACAACATATCTCCCACCATACAATATTGATGTACACTAACTTTGACAATCCCCTCCCCAACAAAGATTTCAATAGCTCTATACAAACGTCAAGTTGTTATTGAGCTGCTAACATTGTAGCAGCAGCCAACTTATGTGGCATTTAAAAGGATCAATGCAAACAGCCAACTGTATTGACTCCACCAAGGCCCTTAGTCAAGACTCCCTCTTGATAGCTTCACAAGAGTTACAGCACAGGCCTTTCCATGGGATAAGATAGGCTATGACAAGAAACGGATTATGTGTTTGCTTTACATTGACTTTGATACCTAATTTCTCACTTCCATAGATGCATTCTCAAAGTATAGATATAAAATAATCGAATTGGGTTCAGGATGTGATTTTACAGCGGTCATACACATATATGAATGCATGTGTGATGTTATGAACAAGTGCAGACCAGTAGAAAGAATGAAGACAAGGGATGAAGACTGGGTCAGAGGTCATCTTCCTCGCACTATTCTCCCTACTGGTTACTTAACAGGAGAAGCTGCCAGTCCTCATATATGGTGATGACAAGGTCAACTTTGATCTGTTGGGTAAAATAATAATAATGGCACTCTGTCCATAAACCCAATACATCGACTCTGTGCTAGAAAGGGTATGTAAATTCTGCCGCATATGGGATGCATTGTAGGATTTGTTTACAGTATCCCTGTGAGATATTAAAAAGACGGAATCTCAATCCATTTTGACTTGAAGGGAAGTGGGGCAGAACGGCGGTACAGTGTCTGAGTCTGTATAGCCATGGATCAGCTCTACCACACAATAACTGATTTTGCTTTTGAATTTGAATCCACTATGCTTTTCTAGTATTGACATCAAATGCTTTTCCTGTTCGAGAAGAAAAAAAAAAACCTGCTGGCAAGGAGAGCGCAGATCTAGTAACACGCTAAACTTAAAGGACGGCCTGAAATCATTAGCAAGCACAGCACACAGATAAACCTCAAGGCTGTTACACTCCTAATGTTGTTTAGAGAATCTACGCTTGGCTTGATTCCTATTCAGTGAGAGGGGCCGAGAGGGCTTGTTCAGCCTTGTTTGAAATTTATTGCATTACTGTGAATTGGGTTTATGTGATGTATTTATTCGCAATTTTACAGCTGTCCTTCCCACTCTGCAACACTTAGTTCTGCCCTGGTCCCTTTTGGGCGGTGATTGGTCCCACAAATAACAACAGAGAAGTGACACTATTGAAAAAATAATGTGTTTAGGGGAAGAAAAAAAGACACATTTACTGCTGGTGTGGCCACAATGCAGCAGATGCACAAGAACACAGACTCATGGAGTGTGATATGTCTGCTGATCGGTAACCTGGAAAGAATTTGTTTTGATAATGTCACTTAATCTGTTGTGGCTGGATTGGAACAGATGCAAAAAGAATAGTCGCGTGAACGGGATAAAGAGTTTATGTGTCTCTCCTCATCTATTATCTGTATGCTTTTCATAATCTGCTTCAGTAAAGCTCTTAACCAAGGCTCATTGATGTCTGACCCACAACCAACGCAATGAAAACATATACTTTCTTGCTGGGCTCGGAGGCAAATATGTCAGGCGGAACAGGCCATTCTGGTTGTATAACAGCCTACAGGAGTTCTGCTCACTCCTCTGCTGCATACGTTCATCTATAGGAAGGAAAGTCACTATCTGGACCTGTGCCAAGGTGCATGGGTTTGATTATACATTCCCTGCTCTATCCCTGGGTGTACAGTAAGTCAGTGTGGAGAAGGGAGGAACACCAGAGCACAGCTCTTTTTCATCACTTTTCCTCTCATTGTAAATGTAAATAGGAATTTTATTTCAAATGCAGTTCATTGCTTTAAATATGTCAATGCTTCTAATTACGAAAGTATGTTGACACTGGGTCTTGCCTGTGATTTTCTTTTTCCTCCCTTGTACAATGCTAAAGAAAACTGAATGGGTTAACCCAGGAAGGAGAGCACAGTTTTCTTTCATCTCACCTCCCTCCGTGGCCATCCTTGGGAACAATTGCCAAAAGGGAATGCAATTTTGACTGGACCAGCAAACTCCCCATTCAAATTCATTTCAGTCTAATACTGGCCTAATTCCACTGTGTGCACATCGCACGGCAACCATTGTAATCCCCATTATAGGGCTCCCCCACTCCACCACTCTTTAGGTTGCCCAGGTTACCGACCCAGACCAACTGCTCCCTCGTCACATCAGCAGTCAGTGGCTCTAATTTGAAAGTCGATCTGCTGCCCGCCTCAGTGGATGATTAGCACAGGAAGCTGTGGGTGCCACAGAGGTTAATGATGATGAATGTAAGACCAGGGCCTTTGTGCCTTTTTGGGTCCTAGAAGTGGATTTAAACCGTCCCAAATGTGTCTCCCAGACTAAGATCCCATTTGGGATTCTCGATTAGTTTTTTGTCTGGATAGCTAGACCTTATTTAATTCATAATCTTATAATCTGTGTTTAATATCATAATCTCCTCAGGTTGTATTGATGTCTCTGGCTTTATAACAAAAAGATATAATGTGGGGCTACTGTCTCATTTGAGATAAAAACCCTTTTGGCTCTGCTCCAATGGGTGTCCTGCTTCCTGAGTATAATGTACAGTAGAATAAAAATAAGTTCCTAGGTAAAAATATAGTACGCCATCTGTAACTTTTTATTCTCCCTGTACCGTACATATTGGTGAAATGGCACAGTTAGCATTTTGTGTATTCTGAATCTACAAGTATTCTGAAAGTAGGTCATTTTTAAAGAGATGAACGTTTGATGGTAAAACAAAACAAAAACACACTAATTGGATTACAATGTCCAGATTTGTACATAATCAGATATTTTAATCCAGTCTCCTTCATTTAAGTTAATGCACATACTCACATAGGTCATGGGGAAATCAAAACCATAACCTCGACGTTGCCAACACTGGCCTCTGTACGTCACTTGCGATTTGTTTCATATGAGGTATGTTAAGGTTCTGTTATTGCACAGTCTATCAAGCGGCACTAAGAGATCTGCAATAAGCTGATTTAACAGTGTCTGCTGGAGTTCAGCCCACAGTTGGGAGTCTTCACCCTCAGCCCTCGACTTAACAGTAGACCTACTGTATGTGTGACATGGTTTTATTGACTTCCTTGTGCTACCTCACACAGTTATCAACTTGACTAAAACAAACCAGGAAAGCTTCTCCCACACTGTCTTACTGCAGAGGACACAAGCATTGAGTACATTCTTTTGGCCCTAACAGCTCTTCCACTTAGATAGAGGTGGTCTGTGTGTGTGTGTGTGTGTGTGTGTGTCTGTGTGTATGCGCGTGTGTGTGTATGGGAGGTAGGTGGGAGGGCGGTTATGTTTTACCCGCACCGACTGAATTGTGATTGCATTGATCAAACCTAACTGGGTCTCGCCTCTTAAAATAAGCCTAAAATCTTGTTAGTGATTTATTGAGACACCTGGTCATTTGCAGGTGGACACACAGCGAGATATTTCTGTAGCTCAGTGGAGGCCTCCGGCACATCAGTCAAATTTCAAAATGAGAACAGAGGAGCGGCGCACCAGGGTGATCTGGAGGGATGTTATTACCTTATAAGGAGCCGGTAAAAGGACAGAGCATTTAATTTCCAAAACCAAAGTAGCGTAAAATGGATTAATCATTAAAGCACTCTCGTTATGTAGAGTTCTTAATTAGGAGTGGTAATTCAGCAATTCAGCAAACTGAGTGAGCTGGTTAGACACTGTACCAGCCGTGTTCTGGGGGTGGAATACGTCTTGCTTTTACATAGGCGGCCAGTTGTAAGCCCAGGATGCAAACAAATCTCTGTACATGGGCCTCTAATGGAGTCACGGTACACGTTCCTCATCCTTTAAGTATCGACCTCGGGCCCACTAATTGCTGAGCATTTAAAACAATTTAGGCCGGGGTGACAGAGGACGCCTCTCCCTCTATGATGAGCTCTGACGACTGAGAACCCAGACCTGCATTTACCCTGCTGCCTTTTAGACAAAAGCTCACTGTCGTCACTCACCCAGACACACTGTGTCATTAAAGGAAGCAGAATCGACATACTCGGTTGCCGTTTCTGGTTTTGTTTTCTCTATCTTTTTCTCGCTCTTCTGACATGGTGTAATTGTCGAGGAAGTGGTATGTATAATGGACAGGTGAGTCAGACTTTCCTCCAGCACAATAGAGCAGACCAGGAAACCTTGAAACATACAGTAGGGGTGGACCACAGCTCAGAACAGTGACATAGTGTTCTAGTCTGTTCTGTACCATGAAGGGTTAGAGGCACTGCAGGCAAAACAATCCCAACATGCACTGAGGGGCTGATGTTGCCTTCAAGGTAAACAAAATAGACATTTTCCTTATGGTTGGTTTTGTTAGGCCATGAATAGTTTTGGATTGTTAACAAACACAATGTCTCTATTTGGACACCTTGAGAAAATATGCTGAGTGAGAAAACTGTCATTCCTGCGCGAGGCCTCAGAATGCCATGTGCGGTGCCACCCCGCGAGTCGTCTGAGGAGAAAGTGCACTTTAGAGTCCAAGACGAGTCTTCATCTTTATTAACATGACACGGCTCACCTCAGAACGCTGCAGAAATTGTAAATCAATGACTGTGCATCGCGTCTAACCTCGCCCTGGCGGCAGAAAGCCCAGACTTCACCCCCATTAAGTCACATTGTAGATGTGTTAAAATGTCTCCTAATGGCATGTCATGAGTAGTGAGGGAATCTAATAGGCTCAGTATTAATCGGATTCTTTTTTCTTTTTTTTTCTTCTTCCAAATGCACTTACGATAGACGGCGTCCGTTTCATTCTATATGAAGGTGCCCACATCAGGCCTCTGCAACGGCTGTCAGTGTGTTTGGGCTTCTCTTGAGCGGGGATGTGAGCCCATGCATGTGACTTGCAGTAGCTGGCGATCATCTGGGAAGGCTTCTCCGGGGACTTTCCACTGCTGAAGCTGTCTTTGTACCTTTATTTGGGGCAAAATACGCAGGTGCCTCTTAGTGCAAGGTCACTGTGCTCCCCCCTCTTTGAAAAGCCTCATCCATTATCGTCAAACGCACCAAGCAGTTCAGAGGAAGCCAGAGCTGTGCTCCCCAACATTCTTGGAGAGGTCTGGCCCCACCCTGGACTCTCCTGAGGTGCGTGTCAGAGGATGTGTTAGGAACAATTCCAGATGGGGGTGAAAAGGACACAGAGCTGCTCAGCCCCACTCTGCGCCTCAATGAAGTGCTCACAAGGCAGCCATTTTGTTACATGGAGTTACAAGGCTTCAATACTGCTTGTCATTAGTAACACATGTGTGATGTATGTTTTGTTTTATGAATGTGTATCATCTTTTTCCATCTGGAGGGCTCCTTTAAAGTGGATGCTCAGGGACGGCCATGTGCCAGATGACAAAAACATTATCTTTTACATTTATGATACTCAATATGATCTTGCTCCATATGTGTTATGTTAGCACCATACCCAGTCCACACCATTGCATGTGTGGTAGACTCATGATTTTAACATGGCGACATGGACTCAACAACATTTATAGATGGATTACATGACCAATGACGCAACGTCACGTGTAGATGTAGATACAGATGTTACAAACATAGAAGGAAACACAATTAAAATCAACCCAAATAAACGTCTGTTTGGCTTATCTCAAGACCACTAAGTCCCTAAAGGTGTGGTCTTTCACAGCACTCACACCCTCTCATGTTGTTACTGTGTGGCTGAATTCGTTGTTTCGTTCTGACATGACCAAATTGAATCATGCACCTATTGCGATACAACGTGAGTCAAAATGGCTGCAAGGCTTCTGTTAGCTACACTCATGTGAAGTGTTGGCACTGTTGTTATGATAGCCGGTGCAGCACCAACCAGATCTCACTGGTTTCCTGACGGCTCTTCCTGTTGAGTCTGTTTTGCTTTGGTGTCTGACCCCTCTCTTCGTTTCCCATACAGCTCAGCTGCATTGCTGCTTGCCAGGCTCTCCGTGTCTCTGCCCTTAACACCCCCCACCCCCCTCCTTACCTCAGCGCACACAATCACGCACACACTCGCACACCAAACAACTTGAGACACAAACACACGCACACTCCCACCTCTCACCCGCCACCCCCCCCTCCCCGTCCCAGCTAGAAAGACAGATAAGCCAGGCTTTCTGTTACTTCCTGCTGATTCTCTGTGCAGATAAGAGCAAGCTGCCCTGTGAGCAGTAAGCACACCGATGCAACGCCCTCTGTGGGAGCAGATCCCTGGGAGCCACTGCTTTACTGCTCTGAAACGAGAGCAAACTGGTCGGTATAGAACTCATTTACTTCACAGAATCCAGTTAATCCAAAGGAAATTATAGGGCTTTTTCATGCTTTTGCGTATACCTGAAAAACAATCTGCATATAGCCCTAAGTCTTGAGTGGGGAAATTTGAGTTTAGATAATATAGAAGAAGGCATGGAGTACTCTTAGTCCTGGAGAATGCAGCGGCGCTGTCCTAGACGTTGGAAACAGGAGATCTACTGCCTCCGGGGAACACAAAAGAGCAATTGGAAAACAGGAAAGGACCTTCCTTTTTTCACCCTCATGACAAATCAGAAGCATCATTTGTGTTTTGATATGAACCATAATGTGTAAACACTACTCCAAGGAGGACAAGTGCCTTTCTGAGAATGCTTGACACTCATAGCATGAGGGAAGGGAAAAAATGCTGTCTAGTACAGAAAGGTTGTCAATAAACAATTGGTGTACTTTTTTCTAGCAAACAGATGGAAACCAGTGCAAAACACAACATGCTCCATCATGCTCCTTCAAAGCTCAATATATTTCCAAAAGTTATATTTTTGTATTTGCGTCAGCACCAAGTACAAGCAATGTTTGTCAAACCTTCTTGATTTAGTTTTCTCTTTGTTGTAAGGAATGAACTGGGAAATTAACATTTTCAGTTATTGTGTTTTTTCTTTTGTTTATCTGACAGAGTAATTGGCCAGTCTATACTATCCCAAGCTCTTCATAGCTTCAGAACCATATTGGTGTGCTGCATCGATAAGATTGATTGGGCATATGTAGTCTAGTCCACTTTGTGGATTGCGTTTGAAAACTTGGTCGTGCTTTGACTAGTTTATTGAGTCGTTGCAGGGCTGCTAAATAGGAGGTCCTGCAGTTTCCTATCTGAGAAAGACCTTGGCTCATCTGGGCTCCTGCTCTCCTTGTGGTCTGAAAGGACATTTAAAGAAACAAATTTTTCTCAATTTCTTGGATCTTTTAATCGTCTTTGTAACCATGCAAGTTTACACAACACACACAGTTTTTTGTATGGCCAAACTGATTGTGTCATGCATAAAACATGGTTTCAGAGAGAACTTGAAAGGCAATTTTTTATCATATTATTTTGAAGACATTGACAGTGTTGTTTTCCATTGTTAGTGTATTCGTGGTAAAAACTGGGACGGAGATCTGTATGTGGGCAAAGTGTGACAGCACACAATGGCTTGAACGTTAATTACATGTTGAAGCGTACATGCAGACACACTCTGTCACACACAAACTGCACAACACCAAGTCATTAAAACAGAAAACAGGGGGAGTATTCTCAAATTCAAGACACATTAAAAAGAGGAGGTCTCAACAGCTGTCAGAATCCAGCCTCCATCTGCCACAGACTGGGTGCTTGTCAGACCAAAGCCCAGCCAATAGAAGAATTTTCAAAGCCAAACGGGAACCAATTGCATGTCTTTTTTGCAGGGGGGGATGTATCTAGAGCTAGCAGGGTTATCTCTCTCCCTGCTATAATTAAGCAAAGGAGACTGGGCCCCTCCTCTCTCTCTCTCTCTCTCTCTCTCTCTCTCTCTCTCTCTCTCTCTCTCTCTCTCTCTCTCTCTCTCTCTCTCTCTCTCTCTCTCTCTCTCTCTCTCTCTCTCTCTCTCTCTCTCTCTCTCTCTCTCTCTCTCTCTCTCTCTCTCTCTCTCTCTCTCTCTCTCTCTCTCTCTCTCTCTCTCTCTCTCTCTCTTTCTCCTCATCTCAAGCTTCCATTTTTCCTGCTCATTTATCCAATTAATGTGTGACCCTCACAATGCTCCTTATATGTGAAACAACTAATTGGCTGGTTTAAAGTCCAACCTTCTGGAGAGGAGCTGTCTGCCCCCACCCCCCAACAACAAATCATCATGTACGTTCAGAGCTAATGGCTGAAGTTTTCCAGAGGTCTTACTAAGTGGCCGAACCACTCTCTCTCTACCACTCATAGCAGGAACTTATGCCACCAGATATCGGACTATTTTTGCCTCAAAGCTGCGTCAATCTCCAATCCAGCCTGCCTTATGTCATCGCTCCCCCCATGCCCCTTTTGAACTGTGTTGGATCTTGGCCAAATGCAATGTTTACTCGTTTCATAGCCAGTAATTCAAACCAAATGGTCAAATTTACACAAGGGTTTAAAGAGAACCGACCTTGTGGATAACTGACTATTCCATCTTCCTACAAAGAACACACTCATTTTCTCACATGACCTGTTATGAAATAAAACACAATGCGGGCGATTGTTGTGACAAGAAAAATGTAAAATCAGCGAAAACAACTTTAGCTCTTGTGATTTGAACGTAAGTATTTTCAGACCTTCATTTTACATCACACAATGGGCAAGCTGAATACTTTCACTTTCACATGTTTTGAATGAGCAGTTCTAGCAATGCTTCTAAGGCTTATTGGTTAGCAATAACCTAACCTTGTGAGCTACATTAACATTTAAGGTGAATTTAGAGCAAGGTCGTGCCGCATCCTTTAGTCCTTTTGGGATTTAAGCATTTACAAACAATTATGACAGGATTGTTGTCGAGCACCAGTAGGCTGTTGATGGTATTGGTCAACATGTTATAGTTGTTTATATTGTTTATATTGATTATAGTTGTCTCTCACAATTCTGTGGTCTTTACTAAACACATTTAGTCATTTTTTAACGCAGACGCTCTTATCCAGACTGACTTACAGTAAGTAAGTATCCCCCGAGGCAAGTAGGGTGAAGTGCCTTGCCTGGCCGTGCGTCATTTTGCACGGCCGGGAATCGAACCAACAACCTTCTGATTAATAGTCCGACTCCCTAACTGCTCAGCCATCTGATCCCTCTTTGACAATAACTCACAATGTCCTCTTTGACAATAACTCATCCCACTACCCTACACTATTACGTCATTACATCACATGTTTGAGTAATTTCTCCAAGAAGACCACCACAATATGGTGATATTTAAAATGTGTGTATTTGTGAAAGTGTGTGTAACATGTGTGTGTATGTGTGTGTGCATAGCATCTGGATGCATTAGTGCACATGTTAATGTGTGTCCTGTACTTGTGTGTGTGCGTGTGTGTGTATGTCACATGTGGGACTGTATGGGCAACACCACGTCACGTTGACGTCAGCTGTCGTGGATGTGAGAACACTCTGAGCGTGACTGTATATTTAACAACTCCGGCACTATCTCTCACTGTCATCAAATTAACTTTTTGAGAGGGGAAAAACAATAAACATAATGGAGGGGTGATTACAGGCCCCTTCGTGCGCTGGTTTACCAGCAGATGCTTGCCATTCCTAAACAATGTCAGATTTGGACCGGAGCTATCCATTTACAACAATCGCAGCCTCATTATGACAGCCATCCTAGGTGATATCAAAGCAGCAGGCAAGTTAAGGCCATGTGGGCTTGATGGCAAAATAAGATACTTTGCTGACATAATCTTGAAAACACATGAAAGGAATTTGCTGTATGTGTTTGATCGCCTCAGCTGGGATGACCTCTCTGAACTGCAGGGGCCATCCCTGGCACTGTCCCAAATAGCCCACCAAGACTCCTCATTTGCTGTTTGTTTCATCTCCTCACAGGATCTACCATCTCCATACTTTGTTGCCCTGGAGGAATGGTCTGATGATGACCCACTTGGTCAGCGCTGAACAGTTTGGAACATTATCGGTGAGGCACCCAAAGGAATATCAAACTTCGACCTGTTCAAACTGAGTTCACAATCTGATTCCACAAAAAGTGTAGTGAAGTTTTGAAGTTGTTGTTGTGTTTGGGACAGCGGGTTTCACCCCACACTTCCGTGCTGTTTGAAAGCCCCCCCAAGCTTTTCCTCTGAGCTCCTGTCCTTTTTCAGCTGGGGCTCCTCCTTAAACTGAACGGCAGAAGCGACACCCACGCAGCATTTCGTTTGAAAGAGGATTAACCTCTGAAACACTGCAGCGCTAGCTGGGAGCGAGTCTTCAGCTACACATAGACATGCTGACGGAGAACACCCTTTACAATGGATGTTTGAAGCATTAAAGGGAACAGTAATTAGTGTGACCGCATGCCCACAGACATTGCGAGGACAGCACGTTAAATGAGCTCAACCGAAACCGTTGCTGTGAAACAGCTCCCTCTCCAGAATGGAGAAACAAGCAGAACCAAAACATTCCCATGCCCTGATATCTAACCCAACCATGTTTGTGCTGAAGCTGCAGGTAAACTGAAATATGTATTTGGCCTGAGAATAAGACGATTGAACATACAAAGACTTTGTAGGCAGTTCTCAACCCCTCAGGCAACATCATTGCCAGGGCATTGACGTATGGAGTCCATTTTAAAGTCTCAGTCCCGCAGGAAGGGCCCTGGCTCTGAGCTGTTCCTCAGTTCCTGGTAGACCTGGGCCAGTTCCTGGTGGATGTTCAACTCCTGGTAGACTGGATCTACAGATTGTTCCCGTCCTCTGCATGTGTTGGGCTCTGGAATGGCAGGCAGCATGTGTGGAGGATGCGTTTGAGTTTGGTATGCCTTTTATCCGCTGATTAACGTGGTTACACTGTTTTTGTTTGGTGGGGTGATCAAGGAAAAAATGAAAGAAAAAATGTCTTGCCATGCCAAAGCATGTATTTATAACATGTCTCATAAAGCTTGTGGCTGTAGATAGACTTTAAAAGCCCTAGACGTCCCTGGCCACTGCTCCAGTGAAGGAGTCATGTGACTCCTAGTTTGGATAGGAGGTGCAACCAAACTAGGTTCAGCCTCAGTGGATACAAACTGAAGACCAACAGAGAGACTGAGATTAAGAACTCACCACTCTCAACACGACACACTTGCCCCTCCATCATTATCCTCCTTCCTTGCCCCTGAATCAACTGAGAACCAGTCACTGAGAGAAATTTACGCCGATCCATGACGGCCTCAAACTGGCCCTGTCAGCTGGTGCAAGGGCGGGCATGGTGACAGAGACAGAGAGCAGAGCATGGCCTGTTGGGCTGAGGAGGGAGGAGGGGAGGCAGGAGGCAGAACAAGAGAGACGTGCCTACACTGTCAAAACTGAAATGTTACATTTGCTCAATTGGTTTGATGAAATGAATTGTTTAGAGCCATTTGAGTTGAAGAGCGGGGTCCTTTGAGTAAACTACACCTGCATATTAAGGTGTTCACTCAATTGGTCCCGTTATTGAACTCAAATGGCTTCTACGCAATTCATTTCATCAAATCATTTGAGTAAACTTAACCTGTCCGGGTTCACATTGCAGATGGACTTGAAAGCCACGCTTCTCCACGGCATCATGCAGACTATGACAGGATGGTGTGGGGGGTTCGATAGAAGGGAAGTCTGGCATGTTGGCAGGCAGAGAGGGGAGGGGGCGTCTGGCTCCGGACTCTCTACTTCACTCTGGCGTGTGGATATGTCTGGCCTGCAGCGCTCAGCCCCTCTAATGATGTTGTAATTGTTCCAGAGGGCTCGACACTCAGCCCTATCAGCACAGGGTGAGGGAGGGGCAACAACAGTGCCACCTCCATACAGCTAATAATGTAACAAGGTAGCTGAGCAGAGGCCGGGATCTGGCGAGCCTCCGTCAGAAGGCTCTTGTGTTTAACTAGGCTACATTGATTGACAGACTCCCAGTCTGTCCTGGTATTGCAAAAGAGGATGAAACTTTGGCTGTGGAAGGTAACATTGATGACTTACGTTCGATTTAGACCCTGGGCTCCATTTATAAACCTTTTTTTTTTTTTCACCAAACCTTTTAATTCAGCTAAACATGTTCAAACTGATGCATGGCACCAGATACAGTGACATTCAAAATCTGTAGATTTACGTTCATCATTTCCCTCTCTCTCTCTAAAGTCTGCACCAGGAGAATGCCTCGCCCCAATGCTTGTTTGCTTAGATTACCCATAATGCAATTGGATCTAGTGATTGGTGGATTGGATCCATGTGACGGTGTGCCCAGGGGTCAAGGGGTCAGGGGGTCAGAGAATGTGAGAGAAGCTTCTAAACCCAGGCTGTTTTCTCAACTGTTGAGAATTAGTATCTGCCCAGTTCATTTTCCGGAGACTAAACATGATTTCAGTCAGATTCCAATTACCGCCCCAAGCCTGTTG